>NC_142013.1:47734886-47898636 GCF_049901735.1 Notechis scutatus | reverse complement strand
CCTTCTATTCCCACATCTAAGTTGTTAATGACGATATTGAAGAGTACTGGGCCTAAGACGGAACCTTGTGGCACCCCACTGCTTACTTCCCTCCATGTAGACAGACCCATTAAGGACTACTCGTTGACTACAGTTTGCCAGCCAGTTGCAAGTCCATCTATTGGTGGTGCTATCTATTCTACTTTTTTCTATCTTACTAAGAAGTAGGTTGTGGTCTACTTTGTCAAATGCCTTGCTGAAATCTAAATATATTATGTCCACAGTATTTTGCTGATCTACTAAATTAGTCACTGTGTTGAAGAATGAAATAAGATTGGTTTGGCATGATATGTTTTTTACAAACCCGTGCTGACTGCTAGTTATTACTTTACTTGTTTCTAGATGTTGGCAGATCTGTTTTTTTATTATCTTTTCCAGTATCTTCCTGGGTATTGATGTTAGGCTGATTGGTCTATAGTTCCTGGGTCTGTTTTTTTTTCTTTTTTTGAAGATGGGAACCACATCAGCTCTTTTCCAGTCCTCTGGTAGTTCCCCAATGCTCCAGGATTTTTGGAAGATATGGTGCAGTGGTTCTGAGATGACCTCTGCCAGCTCCTTTAAAACTCTGTGATGTAATCCATCAGGCCCTGGTAATTTGTGTTCATCAAGATCAGACAGGTGTTCTCTTACAATTTTTTTGCTTATTTTAACTTTTATTTCTGGTCTATCTTTTACAGTTATGTTTTTGGTGGGTTCAGCTGTAGTTTCTTTTTGCGTGAAGACCAATGCAAAGAATGAGTTAAGCAGTTCTGCTTTCTCTCTGTTGCCTGTTACTTCCTTGCCATCTTCTCTCTTTAGTGGACCGACTGTTTCCTTGATTTTTTTCTTGTTATTTATGTTGGAAGAAACTTTTTTTAAAATTATCTTTGACTTTTGTTGCAAGTCTTGGTTCGTTCTGATCCTTTGCTATCCTGACTTCGTCTTTGCAGATTCTGGCTATCTGCTGATATTCTGCCTTAGTTGTATGTCCTTCTTTCCATTTTTTGTACTTGTCCTTTTTTCTTTCAATTTGCCAGAGAGATCTTTGTGCAGCCATGCTTGTTTCTTCTTGGATTTCTTGTTTTTCTTTCTCAGTGGTATTGTGCTGGTCTGGGCTTCTATGATCATACTTTTTAGAGTTTCCCAAGATTCTTGAGTTGTTTTCCCCTTTAGGATTTTCATCCATGGAATCTTTCCCAAGTTCTCTCTGAGTTTATTGAAATCAGCTCTTTTAAAGTCCAAGACTCTGGTGTCATTATGTTCTGTTGCTTGTGTTTGTGTTATGTTGAATTCTAGTATGACATGGTCACTCTCACCCAAGGTTCCTGCAGTTTCAACTCCCTCTATCACTTCTTCTCTGTTTGTAAGAATTAAGTCCAGTATGGCTGTCCCTCTAGTTTCACCCTCTACCTTTTGGACAACAAACTTGTCAGCTAGGTTGGTTAGGAACTTATTTGATTTCTCCCCTGGTGCAGAATTAGTTTTCCAATTGATATCAGGATAATTGAAGCCTCCCATTACTATTGTGTTTCCTGCATATGTTTGTTAGTTGGCTGGCAAAAAGGACATCTATATTTTCTGCTTGTTTGGATGGCCTATAATATACACTTATGGCCATGTCATTCTTTTTTTCTTTTACATTGACCCATATGCATTCTAGGAGATTTTCATCTTTGGTTTCATGCATTTCTGTAACAATATAGTGGTCCTTTACATACAGTGCAACTCCACCTCCTCTTTTATGGGGTCTGTTTTTTTTTTTTTTTAACAGTTTGTATCCTTCTACCAGTATGTTCAAGTCATGGATTTTATCCCACCAAGTTACTGTTATTCCAACTATATCATATTTACCTTCATGTATTCGTAGTTTGAGTTCACCCTGTTTGTTCCCCAGGCTTTGTGCATTTGTATATAGGCACTTGAGATCTTTATGTCTGACACTGTGTTTACTGTCTACATAACCTGTGTTGTGCCTGCCTGCCCCTAGTTTCTTGCCACCTGTTTGATTAGTGCACATGGTATGGCACTCACTATTAAATGATTGGTTTTGGTTGGCATCAAGGTTGATAATCTTACCTGAACAAACATCTATTTTGCATGCACTGCTATCCTTATTCATTTTAGGGGGACAGAAATGTTCTGAATCCATTAATTCTCTGCCCCCACTGTTCAGTTTAAATGTTTATCCAAGAAATCTGTGAATTTAATGCCAAGTAACTCAGTCCCTTTCTTTGATGGATGCAAACCATCTCTTTTGTACAGTTTTTCATTGGACCAGCTGTAGACATCATGACTAATAAAACCAAAGCCTTCCCTTTTACACCACTCCTTTAGCCACACATTAAACTCTGCTACATACTGCCCTTTCCCCTTTTGTTCCTTGTATACTGGTAGAACCTCTGCAAAGATAAGCCTACAGCCTATATTACTAAGTTCATACCCCAAGCTCTGGAAGTCTTTCTGAACAGAAAGTACATCCTTCTGGGATAGATAATTTGTACCAAGATGTATAATATCATCAACATCACAGTCCTTGCTGGCATTCTTGACTATCTTAAGAATACACTTCTTGACCCTGCTGGCAGTAGCACCTGGTAGACACCTAACCTCTTTCAAAACCTCAGTATCCTTTCCTAAATTTACATCCCTTACAATTGAGTCCCCAGCCAGAAGGTGGCTTCTCTTTTTGGATGTCTTGCTCTTCTTGTGTGACTGGTACGTAATACCTGATTCACACTTTCTCCTTTCCAAAGTAAGTTCTTCTTCTAGGAACATGATCCCCGGCTTACTTGAGTTATCATTATCACAACTACCTTGACCTGTCACTTTAGTGTCCCTGTTAAGGTCAGCAAGGGCACTGTATCTGTAATGCTGGGACACAGCAAAAGCTTTGTGTTTATGGTCCACAGCTCTCACCCTGCCAGATCCCACGGTTGTCCATACTGCCCTTTTCCTGTAGGATCTTTGTGGTAGTGGGGGCTGGTAGAACGGCAGCTCAATAGATGGCTGGTTTGGGCACCTAATTTCTGCTTGGAGAGCACAGATTAGAGATTCTAGATAGGTAATCTGTGCATGTAGACTGGTAATTTTTTTACAAAGAGGACAGTATCCAAGTTTGAAAAGAGTACTGCGAAAGACAGCTAAAACAAATATTACACTGAACTAAGTTGGTCATTTTGAAATAAAATAAAATCACAATCTCAAGTGCACTTACCCTAAATGTCTTATTGGTATTCTTGGTTTATAGTTATGTGATTCACGTGTCATTAGGCCACTATCTTTCTCCTTTCTACTCACCCTCTGCTTCCTTCACAAGCAGCCAGCAGTTCCTCCCACAACCTCTGGGAATTTGAAATGTAATGGAAGCAATTCAAACCGCCTCTCTTCTTTCTACTCACCCTCTGCTTCCTTCACAAGCAGCCAGAAGCTCCTCCCACAACCTCTGGGGATTTGAATTAGTTTAGATATCCAGAAGGTAGCATTCTTGAAATAATTTCAACATTTGCATTTTTGACCCTTTAATTTTCAGAATGGCAACACAAATTGTGAGAACTCCAACTCTCTCACACACATATTAGAGATAGGGAAGAAAGTCCAGGTGTGACTCATAGTGAAAAAGTGTGGTGGCAGGAGGAACTACTAAGCTTCCAACTTAAACCAAGTAGTGGTATCAGGCTATGAAAACCCAGAGGCTGTACACAGTACAGGCTCAGCTCTTAGGCTACACACCTAAATCTAACATTAATTCTCTAACAAAAATAAAAAGTCTTATATTAACCAAATCTGAAGAATTAAAAGCATAACAATAAACCCTGATATACAGTAAATCCTATTAAATAATTTTTGTATACTAGCTGTTTTTACTAGATCATCTAATTTTCTGCCTGTGTCAGAATTGATTCTTTTCATACTATGAAGTATTCAAAACTGTGACTCAAATATATCTATACATTTGTGCATCAAGAATTCCAATTTCCTAAATAATAGATTTTGTCCCCCTTCTACAAAATAGAAAAGGAAAATAATTAGAATGAAAGATGATATAATTGGTCCATAAATTCCTGAATATAAAGAATATTTCAAATAATTGTACATACCGATTTGTAAGTGTTGACAGATGTAGACTTAACTTATACTTAAGATCATTACGAAGGCTATACACTGTACTTTCCTTCAACCTGAACAAAATTTTCACCTGCTCAATGACTATTTCAATTACTGTGCAGCATTTTATTTTCTAGTTTCAAAATAAAGTGCTAAAAGTAATAGAACTATTGTGGTAGGAAGTTCCTTGAAAAGGTGTCTAAAAATTATTCTTATGAATTCACCAATAAAAGAGAAATTGTCAGTTCAACAACATAAGCTCTTATATTGAACATTGGCTGGTAGAAGGTATTAAACTTCTTTATACCCAGCAGATATAAATTTTGTTTATTTGTTGTTTTGCCTTGAATTAAATGAAACCTTATTCATCTTTGCCATCTATGAGTATGCCATCTATGAGTATGCATTACTGGGTTATGCCTTCTTCTTATAGCCAAACTAGGTTTTATCATCTGGAATAAATAAAGGAGACAAAAACATTATCTTTTCCTGTATTGGAAAGACATGTATACCCTCATTTGGCTTTCTTTACGTAAGAAAAATAATAATCAAAAATAATTAGATTTATATTAGAATCTGCCTGGTGATAGACCTGTACTTTTCTGCAGAATTCTTTCAAGAGTACCTAATGTATAATTTAGATTCTGTGATTAAATAACACTATCATTAAGATATTGTATACTTGTAGTCCTTATTAATTAATAAGAGATCCTGTAAAAATTACAAGATTCCTCTTCATTTTGTTGGTTGTTTATTTCCTGGCATTTCCAGAACATCTGCTCTGTATTACAAAGAGACAGCCAAACACCCCATCAAACAAGATGATACCTTAGGGTAACCATTTCTTTAGCCATCTGTTAATTTTTTAGCTATATTCAGAAATGATTTTAAAAGAGAGGAGGAGAACCTCTCAAGACCAGTACATTGTACAAAACAATTATTATGCTGAAATATACAACTCCTTTTTAAGGCTACATGCCATTGTTCTGGAAAAAAGAGCAAATAAATAAATATATGATACTTGAATCTTCAAAATAATCTTTTGATCATAGAATGGATGGTGGATATAATATTTTGAATATATCAAGAGTGAGCATTTTGAAAGAAAAGATCACATAACTGGAAAAAGAATGTAAAATTGTTCCTCACTGATGCCCAAAGCATTATCAAAAAGAAGAAGAAATGATAAAGATATTGTTTATCTTTATAGCTAGATTTGATAGTCAAAATACTTGTTAAGAAAAAGTATGGCAATATGCAATAAGTTAAGAAAATTCAATTCCGCATCATATGGTTCTTCTATAGTTGCCTTTGTCATAATGATTTTACTGATAAAGGAACAACTCAATATAATTGCCTTCTTCTGCCTCATATTACTTATCAAATGGAAGTTGGACAAAGAAAGATTGCTATCTATATGCTTCTGTGCTACAATAAAAAATCATTCCAATGAAAACAAAGTACAGATGCAAATTCAGTTACAAACCAGTATGAGTAAAGGTATAGATTTCATGTAAAGGGTTCCTGTTGCCAAGAACTATTAAAATCATGAGTACTAAAGTGATCACAATTATACTCTGGACAACTGCATAACTGGATAGAAGCATTCCTGGCAAACAGACAACAAATGGTCAAAATTGGGAGCGTCCTATCAAATTCTGTACCTGTCAATAGTGGTGTCCCCCAAGGCAGTGTTCTAGGACCAACTCTCTTCATACTCTACATAAATGACCTCTGTGATCATATTAAGAGCAATTGCATTCTTTTCGCTGATGATGTAAAGCTGTTCAATACCACAGACAATACTGCTACCCTACAAAAAGATCTTGACTATGTATCAGAATGGTCTAACAAATGGCAACTTCAAATCTCAACAAATAAATGCTCTGTCTTATATATTGGCAAAAAAAATCAGAAAATAAAATACAAGCTGAATAGTCAAGATCTTGTTGATGACCCAAGCTCTGTAAAGGACCTTGGAATACTCACCTCTAATGATCTAAGTGCTAGAGCCCACTGCAACTACATAGCCAAAAAGGCATTAAGAGTTGTTAACCTAATCCTACGTAGCTTTTTCTCTGGTAATATCACACTACTAACCAGAGCATACAAAACATTTGCTAGACCAATACTCGAATACAGTTCATCAGTCTGGAACCCACATTACGTATCTGATATTAGCACAATTGAGAAAGTCCAGAAATATTTCACAAGAAGAGTTCTCCACTCCTCCACTCGTTGTAGAATACCTTATGCCACCAGACTTGAAATTCTAGAACTAGAAAACCTTGAATTATGCCGTCTTCGGTCTGATTTAAGCATGGTATATAAAATCATACATTGCAATGTCCTACCTGTCAATGAATACTTCAGCTTCAACCATAACAACACAAGAGCACACAATAGATACAAACTCAAAGTTAACCGCACCAAACTTGATTGCAGGAAATACGACTTCAGCAATAGAGTGGTCAATGTCTGGAATACTCTACCTGACTCTGTGGTTTCTTCTCCAAACCCCAAAAACTTTAACCTTAGACTGTCTACTATTGACCTCACCCCTTTCCTAAGAGGTCTGTAGGGGGCGTGCATAAGCGCACCAACGTGCCTACCGTCCCTGTCCTATTGTTTCTCATTCTTCTTTTATTTTTCTTATATGTATCCATTTCATGTATTCACAACTATGTATACACTTATACTTATTATCTTGTAAACAATTGGCAAATCAAATAAATAAATAAATAAATAAATAAATAAATAAATAAATAAATAAATAAATAAATACTTCATCCTTCCACCAATAAAGTTCAACATGTATCCCACCAGAATTCTATGGATGTCAAATTTCTTCTAATGTAGGCAATATTGAGTAGCCAGTATAAAATATTGTCACATAATTCCAGTAAAGTAGTCATTAGATACCTTAATTGTCAAACTAACAGATTTTTTTAGGGTTCCTTTATTTAAAAACATGACAGTATTATTATCCTATTTGTAATGTTGCATTTCTCCCATGAGCTGTTCAGAGCATCCAGTGATGGGAGGTGCTTCAGTCTCTTCTAGGAAGGCTGGGCTTAAACTTGAGGATACTCCTCCTCTACAAGACTCCTCCTTAGCGTCCCCAGTTTTAGCTCAGCCTTTCTTCAGACAGGTTGTGTTATTATTTTCCTGGTCGGAACAGAACACTGGCGATTTAGCTGATTTAGCTGATTTATTTCTCAGGTCAGGTACCATAGTTTCTGTCACCAACTACCCCCACCACCCTTGGGAACCTCCAAAAGTCATTTCGCTCATTTTTTACAAGCGTTCCAGCCCCCCCCCAAGGCTAAAGCGTCATAAACACAGAGGCTTATCTTTCCGATCTGCCCTTAGGCTAAAAGCCTCTCATTTCAGAGCTGCTGCCTTAAACTTCTCAACAAGGAGGCTTGTCTCTCTGATCTCCCAGCCGGCTGAGTAAACGCTCTGTCTCTTCGAGGCTTGAAGCCTCAATTTAAACAGTGCAGCCTTTTTTCCTTTTATCGAGGCTCGAAACCTCAATTTAAACAGTGCAGCCTTTTTTCCTTTTATTACGAGGCTTTCCCCACAGAACAGGGCTGGGAATTAGCCCCTGTGCCTTCCTGCTGAGTGGTTTTGCTTTCAGCAGGCCAGGCAGTGATATCTGCTTTCATTTTCATTTATTTATTTATTTATTTATTCTGCCACGAGGCGGCCGCCATTTTAAAGGCCGCATGGTTAAATTTGCTGAGTAATTGTTACTGTCTGTGAGGCAAGTTACCCAACAAGGTTTCCCTTCTTGGGGACCTTGGAAGGGGGGTCCCTACTACCAGTCCACTGGATGATAGAGGATTTGAACTGCTGGATTCCACAGGCAATAAGTGCAACTAAATTGATCTAATTATCAGTTACAGACCTCTGTGCCCTCATATAGGTGCCGGGTCTGGAGGGGGGTGTTCTGGTCTCCATATTTGATATTACAAGTACTTTATTCAAAAATTGACTTGATTGACTTAAATTCTACAAATATTTTTTGTATATATATGTGTGTGTGTGTGTGTGTGTGTTCTGTCTCACTTTTCTTCTTTCCCAACAGATGAAAGAATACAAACTCACACAAACGCAGGCAGGCAAGCTGGCTCGGACTTCACAGAGTTAATTCTTTGGAACTGATAATATCCTTGGCATTCCAACATGCTCTTCCTGCCAAGTCCGAATTGATAACAAATAAAAATCTACTCACAGAAAATTACAAGGCAGTCCACAAAAATAATTCACAAAGAAATTCTGAAGTAAGATTAAACTTTGTCCCGTACAAAGTTCCAGCTGAAAACACACCCACTTTTATCCCCTGTGGGGTGTGGCTCAATGACTCAGCTCACACTCTGACCCTCCCACACCTGCTACGTTGCTGCTCATGTTTCTCCCTACGACGCTGCTTAGGATCAAGCCAACACTCTTCCTCTTTACTCCCTGTCAGGGGCTGCTCTGATATGCCTTCCTCCTGATTAATCTCAGGCTGTTCCTCTCGGTTGTCTGATGAAACCTGAGGCATTATCAGGGAGGAAGGCATTGCCAGAGAGGAGGGTCCTGGGGAGGAAGACATTCCCAGTTCCTCCTCCTCATCTTCCAGGTCTTCTTCCTCTGACAGCATAGGCTCGGAAATCGGGGCCACAACACACACACACACACATATGTACATATATGTTTTCTGAGGTTCTCGCGGGTATTTGTATGTGGATCTTTGGTTATTCGGGTTTTCTCCCGCGTAAGATTGGAAGTATCTAGGAAACGTTTTGATGAAGTCTCATTCATCATCTTCAGGCTTGTGTCTTCAGCTCTGTGCTTCTCAGAGTGCACAGAGCTTCTTCTGAGAAGCACAGAGCTGAAGACACAAGCTTGAAGATGATGAATGAGACTTCATCGAACGTTGCCTAGATACTTCCAATCTTACGGGAGAAAACCCGAATAACCAAAGATCCATATGTATGTATTGTGTGTGTGTGTGTGTGTGTGTGTGTGTATATATATATATATATATATATATATATATATATATATATATATATATATATATATATATATATATACACACACACATACATATAGATGATATATATACATATAGATGATATACATATAGACGAACACAATATATATGTGTGTGTGTGTGTGTGTGTGTGTGTGTGTGTGTGTGAATATGATGTTCACAACTCCACTGCAGGAGAAAGATGCAGATTGTCCCAAGTTCAAACAAAGGAGGTGATTGGCCTCTGTTAAGGTAGAGCAGGGCTCATATTATTTCCATGGATAATGGCAAATTAAAAATATAAATTCACATACAGTCTTTCCCAAAAAGATGTTTCATTACTTCATAAAGCACTTGTGTCACCCATCATTTATGATCTAACCTGCCTTTTTTTCCCAGATAGTAACCACTGCAAAAGGTTTACAGTACAGTGTCATATTATCAGTACTTGAGATAAGAAGATTATGCAAGTTGTTTTCTAAGCAAAGTATCTCAGATCAAAATGATATAGTATGTCCATATTACCAGGGTGTTAGTTCTGTATCTCAATAATATTTGTCAGTGCAAATATTTATTATCAGACTTGCCAAGAACGAGCAATTAAATCTTGATATATCTGTAGTAACTAGCATTTGACATCTTGTTTTCAGCTTCTGTTAGTTAATTTCTGGCTCTTCAAAAATCTTCCTACAAATTAATTGTATGTCTCCTAGACTTGGGTGCATTAATCGATTATCGCTTACATTGATAAAAGTGTAACTATAGCTTTTTTTTTTATAGCATACAATTAACTAAAATTAACCAACTAAAGAAACTAACCAAAGTGTCTGTGATATCTGGAGTTTTTCATTGTAATTGTGGAAGGGATTTGCAAAGGATAATGTATTAGGATAGTATATTGTACATAAAGAATACTACAGTATCATGATTTTAATTGATTTATTCAGTTTCCTATTGCAATACTTGCTCTTTGGAACAGCATCCTCCAGAGAAGGCAACAATTCAGGTAAGCCCTTAAACCTGTCTCTTTTCCTAGAGATCAGTTGGGTGATAGACCTCTGGTGGGAGGATTTTAGTTTTACTCTTTTGGATGTTTTGGTTTTCTTTTTCAAAGTTGTTATAGCTAACAATACATATGCAGCTCATCAACTGCTTCCTAGTGCATAAAAAAACAGTCAGATCTAACATAAGGAGAAGCAGAAAGACAGGGACACATGGAAGCAGCACATAAGGACTCATCCTGTTAAGAGTCTCATAAATATCCGTACACAGATGTCAGGTTATTCCAAGCTGACAAAGCAAAATACTTTAATAATGTATTTCCATGACATGGAAACTTGGATAAGTAGATTTGCTTTAGTTTTTAAAAATGGAGCCATTATGAGAGAATTTTTGAAACTATTGAATGTCAAATAGTTGCTTCAATGCTTCATTTGTGTTATAATAAATGTTCAATTTCTTCTACCTGCTAAAAAAATAGTTTTGAGCAGGAGACAGTGTTTCCATCTGGTCCTTATTTTAGTAATAATTTGATCTATTATCATATTGCTTAGTTTTGGCTATGTATAAACTGGAAAAATAAATGCAATAAATTAGAAACTCACAGACAATGCACACATAGTTAACACGGTACATTAATACTGATTAGTTCTATGAGAAAATAAGCATAAATCCACAAACAAACATGTATGGTTGTGATATGTTAGTTCTTAAACAGGAAAAAATGCTGATCTATCCTATTTTGGAGATCCAGTCAGGGTTGGTCACCAGGACCAGAAGTTTTGTCTTCTGAGCTTTTGGACTCCTACTGGAGCCCATCTTCAGGGAGATTCTCTATAATAGAGTATGTGCTTTTGGCTGTTCTTTGTGGTATTTATATGGTGCCTGTTTATGTGACTTTTTAGATGTTAATTGGGGTGTTGATGGTTGACTATTAAGTTTTTGGCTGTTGTTTGCTTGTGCTGCCAAGCCCTCACCTCCTAAGTACTTGGTAACTTGGTGGTAAATCAGCACTCCTATTTATTGACAAGGGTCCATTTCTCAGGTTCAGTCACTTCCCTGACTGTTTTTGTGCCTGCTTGTCCCAACCTCTGTTCCTGGTGACAATGACTGACCCAGATTAGATCCTGTAACACTATCCTGGGATACATGTCCTATTGTCACCACTGGTGCAGAAACTGATTCCAGGATCATATCTGCCAGGTCCTTCAGAACCCTGGGATGTAATCCAATTGGTCTTGGAGGTTTCACTCCTTCCCTATGTTGACCTGCATTCCTGTTCTGTTTCACATGGTGCTGCTTTTTCATAGAGCAAATGTTTAGTCCATTTAGTTATATGGCATGTGTATTTCAAAATATTGGAATTTTTGGACTGCATTATCCTGCAGTAGCAAATTACTTATAATATTATGGTGTCCATTTGGATAACTCAAATATGGGAATTTGACACTAAAAAACAAATGTACTTTAAATCTAAATAGAGCAGCATGAAACTTGCAAGATTCTTTTTTTCAAAGGAAAAAGGACAATAATTGAAACTCAGGGTTAAAATGAGGGTTACTTGGTGGTCTCTGAGCTTGGTTGTTTTCTGGTAGATGTTTCATTACCCAAACTAGATAATATCACCAGTGCTAGGAGGAAATTTTTCTGAATTTGTATTCTAGTGGCTGGTCCTGTCACTTTTGGTGGGCATTATCTTGGTGGTTTTTTTTAATGGCCTGTTTACTGTTTGCTTGTTTGGCAGTTCCTTAATTGAGGATTGTTTACTTCTTGGTTACTCTAAACTCATCTGGATGTTGACTGCTGGTGAAAAGGTGTTTTGGGTTTTTTGGTTTCTTGATTATCTCTTGCACACTGTGTACATGTTGTTTATGTCTATGTGCCTATTGATGTCCAATTAGTCAGAGTACCAGGTTTCCAGGAATTCTCCAGCATTTTTGGATTTGGCTTGGTCTAGAATGTAATTTCTCAGTTGAAATATGCTGTGAAATAAATTCATATGTTGTGAAATTAAAATGTTCTCATCAAGTCTTCTGATATATTCATGGATGTGTTGTTAGTCATTTACAGTAAATACTTTGATGGATCTGATAAAAAATAAGTGTCATATTTCTTTGACCAATGTGAGACCCACCTTTATATGTCCTACTCTTGTACTACTGAAGTAATCATACAAGTTTGCTAGTTGCCATATAATTTGTTTATCATAGTCGTAAAATTAGCCACTTTAGTTGACTCATTCCATATTTGTTCTCTTTAAATATTACTAATTTAACATAGAAGCAAGCAACAGAGTCAGGCCCATGATATTCAAGTGACATTAGCATCAAATATAGACAAGCTTTAACTTGAGTGCCAAACAGCATTATGTTTATGTATGAAAAAAAGCCAGTAAAAGAGAGAATTTCCATACACTTACTTCTTCAGTACCCTATTTATTATAGTTTTGATATGATCAGTCTGATACCTGATTTGGCCTAAAGAAAAAAAAATCATATACTTAAATTTAAAAGATATAATTTATTAAATATATTAATCAATGCAAGTAAGTTCATACATAACTCCATAGATGTCTCATGAGACATTTAAAATATTTCAAATATGAGTTCAAAAGAGTATTTTGAATGTATTATCTCTGTCTGTATTTAAACAAATTCAAGATTTTTTCTCACTTAATTACTGTTTTTAAGAACCTAAGCAACAACTTTAGGGAAATAACTAGATAAAAAACAGATTAATGCACTTATACTACAAGCAATTCGTTATAACTTCAACCATTCATGGAAAACACAAATTTTAGCATAAAGTGGTCAGAAGGTCTTAATTTATTGCTTAAGTAAAATTAATAAGAAATTAGCTTTTCAGAGACCTCTTATCCTTTGGGAGGGGAGAAATTATGGTTCGCTATTGTTCCTTGTTAGTTTGCATCTCCCTCATATCTAGTGTTCACATAATTTTGGATCAATGACATAGACAAATTTAAAGTACAGTGCCCATATCAATAGATGCTATGTTTTGTCCTCTACTGGCAGGGCTTTTACAATAGCAAAGCTTTATTTGGGAATAGTAAAAGAGTCAAGATTACCTACAATGGGTGTTTCCTCTGACCACAGAGACTTAGACTCTCATTGGAGTGTTTCTTTTAAAGTTCCACTCTTTTGTTTGCCTATCTATCTCTGACGGTTCTTATTCTGGTATTTCTATATAGATATAAAGAATACATATTAGTTTATAAATGCATTTTTGTTTCAGCTACATGTGGAAGCAAGATTATAAATTAAATTTATTAATATCAGGTATGTTGGATATGTCAAAATATGAAAAGATTAAAACACAAATTAGTAAAAGTGTTTTGAATGAGAGAATAGAGGAGGTACAGAATAAAATGTCAACAGACAGAGAGAATGTAGAAGAATATCCCCTCAGGAAAATTACTATCTATTCATTCATAGTCAGTTAGATTTCTAGTTACAATTAGATTTCTAGTTATAAATTCTTGAAATGAAAACATTGAATAAAATGAAACTGACACCTGAATAAACTTGCACAGGTACTATGCTCTAAATTTCCAGTGGTATAAATATATAAAATCAAGCATAGCATCCTTCTGATCTGGCTTTGGGAATTGGAGGTGGTCTGGTTCTTTTCTTTGTTCTAGGTTTGGTTCCAATGAGTGATTATGGGGGAGGCAGGGAAATATCCTACCTGTGAGTCTTACTTTCTGGGATGCCTTAGGGCTTGTTTTCCCAAAAGTGCTTTTTCCAAAAGGCAACTGGACTTTCTTAGGGTTTTTTCCTTTGAAAATGTTTTACTTCTCATCCAAGAAGCTTCTTCAGTTTTAACTGACTGGTGGGAATGGAAGGATTTTTGTTCTTAGCAGTCATCTGGTCATTAGCACTCTGAAGGTTAGACATTATCTCTCTGAGAGTCATTGAGGGCATTTGGGGTTATCTGTATCCTCTGAATATAAATCTTTCTAAAATCAAGAAAGTCCAGTTGCCTTTTGGGGAAAGCACCTTTGAGACAATCATGACCTGGCTGATTAAGAATCTTCATAGACATTTAAGGTTTAGTTCTCTCTCATTTCCTATTTAACATCTACTGAAATCACTGGGTGAGCTTGTCTTCCAGTTCAAGGTGAATAATCTTCAGTATATCCCCACCCTTGGGGCACCTGAGTAATGCTATGGATGGCCTATCCCAGTTCCTGAAAGCTGTAGTGGTCTGGATTGGGTGCAATGGGCTTTGACTTAACGCAAGTATGATGGAGTGACAAGATTCTCCCATCCTTGGTCTTGGAATGTGGTGGCATTGCCCCAGACAGACACGGTGTGAAATCTGAGTATTGAATTCATAGCTCATGCTAGAAGGTACCAGCTGTGACTTGGACAGCCTGTGTACAACTTTGGGTTATATCCATGTTGTGTATGTTCACAGTCACTAATGACTTTGTGACCTCTCATTTGAATTACTGTAATTAACTCTACACCAGCTGCCCTTGAAAAGCATTCAGAAACTTCAACTGGTGCAAAATGCAACTGCATGGCTAGTAAATTGTGTCATATATGTGACACATGTGAAACCACTAACAAAGGAGCATTATTAGTCACCTGTATGTTTTCAGATGCAATTTAAGGAACTGATTGTCACCTTTAAATTCTTCATTGCTTGGGCAAGGTTGTCATTTGTTGTTTAAAGGTGAAATCCAATGTGTATGAAGGAGGATATTTAGTCTGGTGTCAGGTTTCTCTCAAATAAACTGCCCCTCCTTTCCTCCCAAAATGGGAGAGGCAGTACTGTCAGGACTGGCAAGTTCATCTCTCTATAATTCTTCTGAGTGTCTTCAGCTTCCTCATGGAAATGAGAAGATAAGGCAATGACAAAGGTATGGTTTTTCTTATCCAAGATTTCTGTCCTGAAGCAAAAGTATCACTAGTTGAAGTAATTATATATTGGAAGCCCTTGGAGACAAGCATATAGGTTACCAGGACTATTACCATGTTCTTAACAAAGAACTTTCAAGGAGAAGCAGATTACTCATTGACCATCTTGTAGTCATTGGTCTAGTTAACATACGAATTGACCCAGAAAGAGTTTGTAGCTCTGACAACAGGGGAGCAAACAAATAAAGTAGAGAGGAAGATGAATTAATTAATACCTAACTCTTTATTAATGTATAAATATATTCATACCTGGTTATTCTTACTTATATGTGTTTTTAACAAATACATACTTCTTTTGAAGCTTCAAACTTCTTTAAAGTTTTAATTAATTTTAACTTTTTAAAGTCCTACATAATCATTACTATAATTTATATCACATAAATCATACTACAATGGAGTTCAACATTCTTTTAGTCTTCTCCTCTCTAACTGGAAACTAACTATTGAATGCCAATCTTATTTGACAAAGTTTAAATATTCTCTTTGTCTCCTATTTAAATATTGATTCACTGAATGCTAATCCTAATGCTGTTCAGATAAGCAAAGGGTTGAAAAAAGTTAGATTTATACAAGAGTCTATAGCAGTGATGGCTAACTTTTTCGGCACCAAGTGCCCAAAGTGTGTGTGTGTGTGCATGTGCATCCCTAAAATGCAATAGGCACGTGTCCCTCATGCATGTGTGTGCATCTCTGTGCATGCACATGTGTCCCATGAATGCACATGCATCCCTGTGCATGCACCCAGATCCCCAAGTATGCACCCAGCCCCCCCACATGTGCTGCAGAGACCCTAAGACCAGCTGGCTGGCAGGAAGCGTACATGCACATGCATGGCAGAGCCCAGCTTGGGCAATGGCTCATGTGCCCACAAAGAGGGCTCTGCATGCCACCCCTGGCACATGTGCCTTAGGTTCACCATCACAGGTCTATAGGATGCATTGTTATATGCCATAGGTTCACATGTCATAGGTTCGCCATCACAAGTCTATAGGATGCATTGTTATATGCATAGATAGATAGATAGATAGATAGATAGATAGATAGATAGATAGATAGGTAGATAGGCTGGCAGGCAGGCAGGCAGGCAAACATAAGATAGACATTACTTATATATTCATTTTTATGAGCACTAGATAATTTTTCTTAGTTCATTTTTTCTAACTTTCAAATCATTTAACTGAATGAAAGAGTAGTTCTTTGCTTAAAAATTCTTTAAATAATTCTTAAAGCATGAATTTCCTTGTTATGATTTATAAATTTTAAAATGTTTATTCTTTTCATAACAATTTAGTGCAAAGAAATGTAAACGGTTCAAACTAAAATGAAGTCCAACCTTTATTGTATAAAATTTTTGAGTCACCAATGAATTTTGCATAGTTTCTAAACTACTTTATAGATAAATATATCCTCCATTTCAGAAGTGGTATTCAGCAGATTCTGACCAGTTCTGGAGAACCGGTAGTGGAAATTTTGAGTAGTTCAGAGAACCAGCAAATACCACCTCTGACTGGAGATTTTACAGTATCCTTGTCCTGCCATGCCCACCAAGCCACACCCACAGAACTGGTAGTAAAAAAATTTGAATCCCACCACTGCTCCACTCTCCAATTTTATAAACAAACCAAGAACCTGTGAATTAAAACCAACATCTTCATATAGGCATGAATAAATTGCCCACAAGCCCTCCAGAACAAGATGTTGAAAAATAAGATTTTTTTTAAAAAAAAAGAAAAGAAAGAGAAACCTCTCTTGGAGATAGAGGAATAAGGTGTGTACTAGTCTGGCAATAAAAATGAGGTAGTAGCAGAGTCTTCCAGTCTTTATGAAAATACTTTTCAGGGAAACTGAAAAAGATGGAACATCTGAAATAGAGAGATAGTTCATGTTATCATCAATAATAGCAATAGTCCTCTAAGAAGTTTGTAACAATAGTAACTTATTGTGTAAAATAATTTCAGGATTTATTTTATTTTTAACTTTTTAATCACCATTAAAGCGTGTTTTCAAATTACAAATCTGCAGACAATGAATACATGAGGCATGGAGTTAATATTTTAAATCTTTCATAAAGGTCCAGTCATTAGCATCAAGATGATAATAGTGCTTATAAACATGCATAGCGCAATGTGTTCAAAACTCATTAATTTAAAATATACTTTTATCTTAAGCTTTGACATCTTTACACTGCAACCAAGAAAGGTCTAGCTTCAAGTCCAATATTAACCATATCATCCCTCCCATCCATACACAGTCATGGTACCCAAAGCAGGAGATGAAAAAATGACTATTATTTTATTAAAAGTCATTCTTTGTCAGCTAAAGACTTTGAAATCCATCCAAGAATTTATCTCTATTCCCCAGGCATTGATTCATAAATGATTCATAAACATCTTTCACTTCAGGTTCAATAGGTTATAACTGATATGACTGGACCTTTTCTACAAATTAATTGTTAAAGCTTCTGGCATAACTATTGTTATGATTAACATTGATTGACTTAAGTTGGATTCCACTGTCAGTTTTATGAGTATTTTAATTATTTAGATGATATATCCTATGATCATACTATTATGGGGAAATGGTTTACTGAGATTTTAGAACCTAAATTAGAAGGGAATACTTCCATCCATTAAAAGGGAATCATTAATGAAAAGTATCTTTTGAGCATACATAGATGAATTAAACTTGACTGTTCATCGGCATATGAACAATGGAATTATATGTTGCATTCAGCTGTGCATTTTTTTTCCTTCTGATTTGATTATGTTTTGTATTCCTTGGTGTTATTTTAATACACTTAAGTGTGCGTAATTCATTTATCTTAAATATCAGATCACAGCCCAATCACTTAAAATTTACAGCTTCAATAATTTACTAAGCCACCTGGAAGTTGATATTTTAAAATTTTCTAATGAATTTAAATAGCAGATTAATTCTGAGACAATGCAAAACATTTTTTAATTTAAAACAGGAAAGGCTAGTTTCTTAATCGTTGAGTAGAAATATTATAAAACATATATGCATTGTTATTACAGACATATAATATAAGGAGAAATTTAAAAATATGTTTAATGTGTATATCCAATATGTTTGTATGTGTGTATATACACACACTCACACACACCAAAATATAATATAAAACACAGTTAAAAATGAAAAGTTTGCATTATATCCAAGGTTGTACATTCAAACTTCATAACTATCTGATTAACTATAGTTAAAATGCATGCCCAGAATAATTCAAAAGAGATATATATTTAATGTGGAAAAATAAATTGAAATTCTGACTATCTGTTTGGTAGGACAGGTACAGTATGAGTTAAAAAATATGAAACTGAATTGAGTTTGGGTTAAATTGCTTATTTGAAAATGCTAGGAAAATGATGTGTGTCTTAGCCATACCTTGGCGTATCACTGGTCAAAGAGGAAAAAGGAGGACATGGACAGAGGGAAATCATAATCATCAATATTGTCTTGAAAACAAACATTTTCATTTTGTTTAAATTTTACTCAGACTTTTATAGTAAACCTGAGATCCTATATAATGAAGCCTTTCAAAACTAAATTTTACCTTCCATAATTTGATTCCACACAATAACTAATATTAACATCTTTGACTATGGATGAGATTTTTACAAAAGTGATTTTTGAACATGAGTAATAGTAAAGCAGTGGATTAGATAATTGGGACTATCCCTCCAACACAGGGATCACCAACCCTTGGTCTACAGCCTGGTTCAGAACTGGGCCACAGAAGTGGAGGGTGAGCGTGCAAAGTGAAGCTGCTTTTGTGAAAGCAGCACACATGAATGAAATCATTCCCTCACCCTCCATCACCACCACTGCCTCCACTAGTCTGCTAAGCTGGAAGGGTTGGGGATTATTGTTGTAGGTAAGAAGGAATACTCATATCATATCATAATAGTACATAATATTATATTTAAAGCTACATTAAAGAATGCCAGAAATATCAATTATTACAAAACATGGCTTCTAAATTATCAATTGGCACATTATTTTATTGTTCTGAAAGATCTACACTAGTTGTCAGTTGTTTTCAAAGTTCAGTTCAAGGTGTTAGATTTTAATCCTTAAAGTCTAAAATGTCTTAGATTTAGGTGCAACTGTGGGAGTACATAAAAATGTCCAGATGGCTGCTGCCGCAATTATATCATCAAAATTCTGCCCCTTTTTTCACATGTGTCAGACAATTAAAAAGGGGCAGGACATCAACAACACAGTAGTAGCTGCCATCTGGACTTTTTTTGACACATAAATGCACCCGCATCATGTCTTTGTATAGATTCTATTTTATTACACATTGATTGCAAGAGATTCCTTCCAAAGATGTTTCTTTGAAGAGACTCCTATGTCAATTAAAATTGAAAAAGCTTTCTTATTTTTATTTTGGAATGATACAATACATTGCAAATTGTCCTAAAGAATGTGGTTAAGTTGTATTTTTTTTTTTAAATCCACTTTTTATTATTTTATAACTATTGTTGATTCTTCCATAAATATTTGTAATTCTTCAGTTGTATTAACTTGTGGTTTTTTTTAGATACTTTAATGCCATTTTTGGTGGAAAAATAAAATAAATCTGTATTTGTAAAATGCCATATTATAAATATAAGTTATTCATTATTTATAATGTTTCTGAAAAATATTCCGTTATATCTTTCTTAAATTCATGTCTAAATTCACAAAACATTTCAAATGTTCATTGATGTGTATTTCTTAAAACCGCTCTGAATAAAAATATTCAAACTTCTGTGTATGCACATTTTATATAATACGACAGCTATACTATACCTCTATGAATATCCTTAATGTAAAGCTTTATTTCTGAAGCTTTATAGAACTTAATAAAATGAATAATCATAAGATTTACTGTGATTTCACCATAGGCCTAAACTCCCATAAAGTGTTCACATTTAACATGTGTAATAGAAAAAGTAATATTTTCCATTTTTTAAAAAAATCTGTATTATGGTGGATATTTTTAAAAGTTGTAACAGTAAAGTAAATAATAATTAAGTAAATCCTCTGTAGATTCTGGTGACCACATGGACATATCCATAGATATACCTATGATAGCATTTGAATTCCACAATATTTTTAGGGGTGATTTTATACTTATAGTCTAATCAACTTTTTGTTTCTTAGGCTGCTGCTTAGAAACTTAATTTCTTATGCTAACTTCAGAAATTCTATTCTAAATATTCATAACTTATGACATAATGCAGACCCCTTCTTTTCTGCTTTTTCTTTATTCCTATGGAACCTTCATAGCTCTGCTGCTGTAGTATTCTGACCAATAGGAAAAAGAATATCTTTCTTTCCTCTGTTCTTGTAGACTCTGTGGGCCCATGGAATCCATATAACAAGGAAGAAATGATAGTCCAGCTTCATAAAAATGAAGTACTAAATGTCCTCAGTTGGAACTGAAAGATGCAATTACTAGCCAACTAAATATGAAAGAAGACAAAAGAAGCTTTGAAATGCGATGGGCAGTGGGAAAGTGAGGGGACAAACTTGACCCAGTTTATACAGAAGCAGAAATAAGGGCTTCTAATTTTGAGGACAGTTGATTGGCTTCACATGAAGTCATTTGATTATCCACAAGATTATATAAAAACCAGCAACTGCCAACCAGCACAGAACCTAGCAGCCCAGTAGCTCAGGACAAAATCATAGCCTGGCAGTGACAATCTGCTAGACAAAAAGAGATATGCCAGCTACTGCAGTCAATTGGGCTGCCTGAATGAAACACATTGCTGCACACCATTGTCGGCCACAAGGAATTTCAAATTTTGTAAGTGGTATATTTTAGGCCTCTGCCTAAAGAAATAGTGTTCAATTTACTATTCCAATTCGTAATTGTTAGATATTAGCACACTTACCTCCTATCGGTTGAATCGAGCGAGCGGGAAAATCAAACAGCCGTCAATGGTCAGAGCTACGGCTAGCTCGGCTATATAAAGAGCTGCTTTGGCTGCAGTTCACACCTTCTTTCCTGTAGAGCAGTGATCCCCAACCTTTTTACGCCGCGGCCGGTCCGGCATCAGCTCGGCGCCGCGTGCCTGGTACCGGCATCAGCTGGGCGCCACCATCTTTTTGATGAAAAAGTGCTTCCGGTGAGGTCACGGAAGCACTTTTCATCAAGAAAGGCGGCGCCAGCGCTTCGTGAGCTTTTCCGGGTAGAAATGGCTTTCTACCGGAAAAGCTCACAGCGCAAGCGCCGCCATCTTTTGATGAAAGCGTGCTTCCGGTGAGCTTTCCCCAGAAAAGCTCACCGGAGCGCTGGCGCCATCATCTTTTTGATGGCGTGCTTCGGTGAGCTTTCTACCGGAAAAGCTCACCAGAAGCACTTTTCATCAAAAGATAGCGGCGCCCAACAAGCCAGCGGCCGGTAGGACCTGTTCCAGCGGACGGTGCCGGTCCGCGGACCAGTAATTGAGGGACCCCTACTGTAGAGAATAAAATCAAATTGACTGAGCTGCAGCCTCTTATTTTCTGTGCCCAAGATCTAACAATAATCCTGGAATTTCTTTAGGACTTTCCACCTAAATACTAAATCTGAGCATGTTCAGCCAAAGTCTTTTGTTGTTTCTGAAAATCTCATAAATATATCTATATCATCTATATCTATATCTATATCTATATCTATATCTATATCTATATCTATATCTATATCTATATCATCTATATCTATATCTTTATCTATATCTATATCTATATCTATATCTATATCTATATCTATATCTATATCTTTATCTATATCTATCTATCTATCTATCTATCTATCTATCTATCTATCTATCTATCTATCTATGGTATTCAGCTTTGTTCGGGTATTTTCCCACGTCATTATAGTTGTGCTTTTAAAGTTGTAGCAACGTTTCGGCAGAATCTCATCTGCCATCATCAGGCTTCTGTATTGTGTTCATCTGTGAGTCAGACTTTCACAGCCGTTTCAGTTTTAAATTTCAGTTTTAAATTTTAAACAGATAAACTCCGTGGCCAAAACACTAATCGCCAGAACCAAATGCCTGGCAGACAAGACACACATAAAGACTGAACTATGCACCCTGACTAAAGTACTGACAGCTAACGGCTTCCACAAAAGCAAAATCACAGCCTTGATCCACAAAAACACACTGAGACATAATGGAGACCTAGAAGATGAACAGACCTATGGAACAGCTGTCCTGCCCTACATAAGAGGTACTACAGACAAAATCAGTAAGATACTACACAGGCATCACATCAAGACTGCCTTCAAAACAGACAGACAAATAGCAGCCATCCTAAGAAACCCCAAAGATAAAATTCACCTGGAAAACCAAGGCATATATGAAGTGCCCTGTGCATCATGTCCTGCCACATACATTGGACAGACCAATAGAAGAATAAGTACCTGCCTGGATGAACACAAAAATGCAGTCAAAAAGCTGGAACACACTTCCTCACTAGTCCAACACATGGAAGCCACAGGTCATAGCATCAACTTCAATGGCACCAAAACCCTAGCCACTATAGAAAACCCCAGCCACAGAATCATCAGAGAAGCCATAGAGATTGAAAAAAGACCAGAAAGCATGAATAGAAGATATGATTCCACCAGACTGTCAATCATTTGGAAGCCTGCACTCACAAACAAAAAAATCTCCACACCACAAGCCAGGCTAACACCTGAGCACAAACAGATCCCCCCTGATACCTCCAGCTCAAACACACCCCAACCAGGCACCCAGATGAAACCTAGCTTCCTAACTAATGATAGCCGTCCATTTACCCGGAGCCAAGCTGCACTAAAGGCCTCCAATAAAGTAACACAATGTTGCCAGCCAATCAAGATACAAAAAGAGCCAAAAAACAGACATAAAATATTAGAAACACCAATCAAGCAGAACACAGCAAACTCCAAGACCAATAAACACAGACCAAGACTCCCTACCAATCAGGATGAAGAAAAAACCATTCTGGCACAGCAATAGGCTGCCCCAAATTTAAATCTGAAACCATTGTAAAAGTCTGACTCACAGATGAACACTATACAGAAGCCTGATGATGGCAGATGAGATTCTGCCGAAACGTTGCTACAACTTTAAAAGCACAACTACAATGACATGGGAAAATACCCGAACAAAGCCGAATGCAATATATATATATATATATATATATATATATATATATATATATATATATATATATATATATATATATATATATATATATATATATATATATATATATATATTCTATATATTCTGAGTTCTCGCGGTATTTGTATGTGGATCTTTGGTTATTCGGGTTTCTCCCGCGTAAGATTGGAAGTATCTAGGAAAGCGTTTGATGAAGTCTCATTCATCATCTTCAGGCTTGTGTCTTCAGCTCTGTGCTTCTCAGAGTGATGTGAGCTTGCAGCTGCTTCTTCCTTTTAACTGCTAGTGGGGGTGTGACTTGGTTGGGTGGGGGCTTGGCTGTGTTCTGATTGGGTGGGGTGTGTTCTCATTGGTTGGGGGTTTGGCTGTGTTCTGATTGGTTGGGGGTTGGCCATGTTCTGATTGGCTGGAGGTGTGCTCTGTTCAGGTGGGAGCTTGGTTGTGCTCAGGTTGGTCTTAGTTACTGGGGGATTTGAGCTGGTGAGCTGTGATCTTGCTGTTTGGCTTGAGTTCGTGGTCGTGCTGCATCTTCATGGTGGGGGTCAGTTCACTTCATGTATGGCTCAGAGGGGTTTGAAGTGGGTAGTGATGCAGCTGCAGTGCGGCTTCTGGTCTGTGGTCGTGTCTCATCTTCTGTGTGGGTGTGAGTCTGCTTTTTACGTGGAAGTGTGGTGGTGGCATCTTGTGTGGCCCTCGTGGGTGTGGGTCTGGTGTCATTCATCATGTTAGGTACTTGTCTGTTCATGAGGGCGGGTTTCCAAATGGCTGGTAAGCGGGAGGTGTCATCTCTTTTATTCATGCTGTGTGGGTGTTTCTCTATCTCTATGGCTTCTCTGATTATTCTGTTGTTGAAGTGTTCGGTTTTGGCGATAGTTCTGGTATTTTTAAAGTCAATCTCATGTCCTGTGGCTTTGAGGTGTTGGACCAGGGAAGAGGTCGGTTCTTCTTTTTGATTGAGTTCTTATGTTCTTCAACGCGTGCACTTATTCTTCTGTTAGTTTGTCCAATGTATGTGGTGGGACAGGCGGTGCAAGGGATTTCGTATGGCCAACCCCCCAACCAATCAGAACACAGCCAAACCCCCAACCAATGAGAACACACCCCCACCCAATCAGAACACAGCCAAGCCCCCACCCAACCAAGTCACACTGCAAGCTCACATCACTCTGAGAAGCACAGAGCTGAAGACAGAAGCCTGAAGATGATGACTGAGACTTCATCGAAGCGTTGCCTAGATACTTCCAATCTTACGCAGGAGAAAACCGAATAACCAAAGATACATACATATATATATATATATATATATATATATATATATATATATATATATATATATATATATATATATCTGCCCTACATAAGAGGTACTACAGACAAAATTAGTAAGGTACTACACAGACATCACATCAGGACTGCCTTCAAAACAGACAGAAAAATAGCAGCCATCCTTAGCAACCCCAAAGATAAAATTGACCTGGAAAACCAAGGCATATACGAAGTCCCCTGTGCATCATGCCCGGCCACATACATTGGACAGACCAATAGAAGAATAAGTACCCGCCTGGATGAACACAAAAATGCAGTCAAAAGCTGGAACACACTTCCTCACTAGTCCAACACATGGAAGCTACAGGTCATAGCATCAACTTCAATGGCACCAAAACCCTGGCCACTATGGAAAACCCTAGCCACAGAGTCATCAGAGAAGCCATAGAGATTGAAAAAAGACCAGAAAGCATGAACAGAAGAGATGATTCCACCAGGCTGTCAATCATTTGGAAGCCTGCACTCACAAACAAAAAAATCTCCACACCACAAGCCAGGCAAACACCTGGGCACAAACAAATCCCCCTGATACCTCCAGCTCAAACACACCCCAACCAGGCACCCAGATGAAACCCAGCTTCCTAACTAATGATAGCCGTCCATTTACCCGAAGCCAAGCTGCACTAAAGGCCTCCATTAAAGTAACACAATGCTGCCAGCCAATCAAGATACAAAAAGAGCCAAAAAACAGACAGAAGATATCAGAGACACCCATCAAGCAGAACACAGCAAACTCGAGACCAATAAACACAGACCAAGACTCCCAACCAATCAGGATGAAGAAAAAAACCATTCTGGAACAGCAATAGGCTGCCCCAAATTTAAATCTGAAACCACTGTAAAAGTCTGACCCACAGATGGACACAATACAGAAGCCTGATGATGGCAGATGAGATTCTGCTGAAACGTTGCTACAACTTTAAAGAACTACAATGACGTGGGAAAATACCCGAACCAAGCCGAACACCATACATGTAAGTACCATGATATATATATATATATATATATATATATATATATATATATATATATATATATATATATATATATATATATATATATATATATATATATATGTTTTCTTAAGTTTTCGCGGGTACTTACATGTATGGTTTGTTCGACCATTTTCCTACGTCATTGTAGTTCTTTAAAGTTGTAGCAACGTTCAGCAGATCTCATCTGCCATCATCAGGCTTCTGTATTGTGTCCGTCTGTGAGTCGAACTTTACAGTAGTTTCAGATTTGAATTTGGGGCAGCATTGCTGTGCCAGAATGGTTTTTCTTCATCCTGATTGGTTGGAGTCTTGGTCTGTGTTTATTGGTCTCGAGTTTGCTGTGTTCTCTTGACCAGAAAGCATGAACAGAAGAGATGATTCCACCAGGCTGTCAATCATTTGGAAGCCTGCACTCACAAACAAAAAAATCTCCACACCACAAGCCAGGCAAACACCTGGGCACAAACAGATCCCCCTGATACCTCCAGCTCAAACACACCCCAACCAGGCACCCAGATGAAACCCAGCTTCCTAACTAATGATAGCCGTCCATTTACCCGAAGCCAAGCTGCACTAAAGGCCTCCATTAAAGCAACACAATGCTGCCAGCCAATCAAGATACAAAAAGAGCCAAAAACAGACAGAAGATATTAGAGACACCAATCAAGCAGAACACAGCAAACTCCGAGACCAATAAACACAGACCAAGACTCCCAACCAATCAGGATGAAGAAAAAACCATTCTGGCACAGCAATAGGCTGCCCCAAATTCAAATCTGAAACTACTGTAAAAGTCTGACTCACAGACGGACACAATACAGAAGCCTGATGATGGCAGATGAGATTCTGCTGAAACGTTGCTACAACTTTAAAAGAACTACAATGACGTGGGAAAATACCCGAACCAAGCCGAACACCATATATATATATATATATATATATATATATTTCTAGATTTAAACTAATTTCTGAGTTGTTAGTAATACGTAGTTCTCAATGTAATTTCTAAAAATAAATCTATGTAACTTGTATTGCCTATGTAAGTATTCCTGGACTATTAAGCTACATGTTGAAAGATGGCAACATTTGGTGTCTCTGATAAGACTACACAGAGCTTAACCTTGTCACCATCAAACAATAGAACTCGTAGCTTAAATAATTGGAACCTGGTTAAAAGTTACTTCATAACTTTGTAAACTGTTTAACTCAGAAATAAAACAGCTAATGAATGAAAACAACTAAGAGCTTTTAAAAAAATTCCTATTCAATAGCAGCAGATAAGTTTGAGATCAGTATATATTATATACATACAGTTGGAAATAGTACACGTTTTATCAGAAGGAAAATCTGGTCAGAAAGTTTCAGAGGTTTTATCTGGTTGCCAAATAAAAAAGTATATTATTTCAGTCTAATAGGCTTGGTTCAGTTTTATGGGATAGATGGGTGGAAATGTATAAAAATTCTTTTGAACTCCAATCCTCACTAACCAGAAGAAATTCAAGATTTTATTTAAAGGTTTTAATGTGGAACAATGAAAAAAAAATAGATTTATTTATTCAGGATTTTTTCAAGGCCTTAGTTGGAATGCCTGTGTGTTTTGCTAAGTTTGATGCTGAACTAGGTTTCTTTCCTTTTTTTTGAGTTTGTAATATTTAACATCTATGCGGAAGAATGTACAAAGTAATGGAATGTATATAACTGTACCTATTGAATCTGGCAGCTGCAGATGGATGAGAATATATTTGTTCATTTTTTTAAAAGCACTGATGCAGGAAGCAGAAAAGCTAGTAATGAATCAAATGCAACCAAAGATAGATAAATCAAGAAAGACATGTATAACCTTGATTTAAAGAGAGCGGGTTTAGTAGACAATGCAATATAAGTACTAATTATAATCTGTAACTAAAGTATGATGTGAAAAACAATTATGCAAATAGAAATTCATATAATGTGGCAGGGACTTTGGATCCTCATGTATTCAAATGAATAAATGAAAAGAGTATGAACAAAGCATACTGAGGTTTGGTCTTCTCTTACCTTGCACTCGCAGCTTCAGTGAAAAGTAAAAAGGAAGGCAGCTCTTATTCTAATATAATAAATAACACTATTATGTAAACTCACATTTTTTATATCTGAAACCTTTGTTCTCTTTCTTTTGCCCATCACTGTCTTTGCAATCTGCTGTCTGAAACAATTTTGCTCACCAAATATGAAATTAATTGGTGTGATATCCTGCTGTGTTTATGGCAGGAGTACATAAATTCACAATGGTAATTGTCAACAACCAATTGATAATCATAACCTCAACCCAACACATTTAGTGGAAGGAGGAAGACAAAAAGCATAAGGCAGCCAAAATAAGCAATTTTAATTGATAGGTGTACAAAACTTACTGGTAGGCAAAACCTTTTAATGGATTAAAAAAGGGCCTTTCTAGATGCAGAGAAGTGGTAGAATGTTATACTGTTGGATTAAATACTTTACATTAGAGTGTGGTCACTGAAAACAGTAAAAGGCATTTCTAATGTTGCAAAAAAGGATAGAATCCTGGATATTACTTTTTTGCATTAAAATTTGCACTGGATAGAAAACATGGTACAATTTTAGGTTTAAGTGTCTCCGCAGGAATAAGGACTTGTTTATATTTTGTTGATGACAATATATCATTTTTATATTATCATATTCAGAATAAGCAGTGTTTCAAGTACTGTTAGAAGTATGTAGCACTAATGAATGCAAGAAGCAATGGGAAACTAAAAAGAAAAGTAAGAACACAACATTCAATGACACTGCAATTTCTAAGGTAATTAGAAAAAAAATGAAAATCCATATCCACAGGTTTGTTTTCTGAAAAGGTACTATTAAAACAATTATTTGTGTTGCCTCGTAATGTATAAAATGTGGATATGTTTTTTCTATAAAAACAATAAGGGAATAGATTTTTTTCTATTCTCTGCTATGAAAATTAACAGGGATGTACAAAAGATATAATGTTGGCTGATGTCTAACAGCAATGGGAAAAATCAGATCATGGAGCATCACATGAGGTTGTGGATATCTTTCTTGAAGCCTATCATATTCTTGCTCCATCTGGTCTTCTTTGTTCATCTTCAGAATCAAAATTGGGAAAAGAAATACAAGTTCCAGCTTCTAACAAACTCTTAATTCCAATAATGTAGGATGTAGAACTGATCTGTAAAGTTTTGGACAATCACTAGTTGGCACTGAAAGGTTTTAGATTTTGTATGATGTCATGTAATGATTATACAAATTGTTGTCAGTCATATCTGGTAAAGCTGTAAGAATCCACTAGGTCCTACATTGGGGACAGACTTTGGAAAATAGAAGTGATAGATGACGAGAATACTTTTGTTGTTTAGAAGTGTTCACTTCTACTCTGAAAAAAAGAGGCAAAGGTAAGGTAGAATAAGAATAGAAGAATTATCTAGAAATATGATGGAATATATATCTCAATAGAAATGAATTTGAATAGATAGCCATCTAATTCCACAAACAAAAATCTATATAAGTTTTTCCATCCTAAATTAAGATCTGGTGCAAAAGTCAGATTTTTAATGGACTTTTAGGAGCTGGATAAATATCCGAGGGTGGGATGATTCAGATCACAGGCAGCAATAGAGAAGAAAGATTCAGAAACCCTCACAATAATAGTGCCATAATTATTTCAGTTAGCTAAAATTCTAAATAATTATTTAGCACCTAGTTTTGTGAGCTGTGAATGCAAGAATGTAATGTTATTCCTGAACTTCCAGAATCTGGAAAACTATGGTTTTTAAACAGAACCATCAGAATAAACCCATTTGCAGGATCCAGTCTGGGTCAGTCACTGAGACCAGAGGTTTAGTCTTCTGAGCTTTCAGACTTTTGCTGGAGCCCATCCTCAGGGAGATTCTCTTTATCAGAATTTTTGGAAGACTAAAGCTTGGAAGGCTAAATCTCTGGTCTTGCTGACTGACCCAGACTGGATCTTGCAACATGGAACAGTATACCATATTTACTTTCATTCGTGAGAAATCCATTTACTTAGTACTACATTAATAAATATTATAGCAATTTAACCATAGCACGTGACACTATTATTTTGCATTTTGAGATGTACATTTCCTGAAATATTATGTATTAGTTTTGCTTGATTTACATAAATCATGTAATTTTTTTTTAAAAAAATCTTGCTTAATTGTTGAAGTAATAATAGCTAGAAATGCATCATCAGTATTTTTCTTATTTCCATAATTAGAAACTTTAGAAGAAAGAACAACTGACTGTGGTTTTATAGTGAATGAAATAATTTGAAATATCCATCCAGAAATAAAATGATTCAGAAAGAGAAAACACTAATTATCAGCCTTTTCAGTGTGGCTACAATATAACTGTCAGCAATGCCAACTAACATAGCCCAAAGTGCTTGAAGGGACATAGGTTTACCATTCCTTCTCTATAATCCATAATAAATAATGTTTCAAATTATGATTTAATATTTGTATAATTATTTAATAATAATAGCTAATAATAAGATTTCTTTGCTTTCTTTAAAAAATAAAGGAGCTAACTTATTTCTTCAAATATTATGCAGTTCCTTGGGATGCTCCAAATTAGAAACTTTCACTTTTGATATCAGGGGCAGGGCAGCTTTTGTGAAAGCCATATAGGTTTAGACTAATGTCAGAAATCATATATTAGTTATACATTGGAATGATTTCAGTAGTAGGTAGACCAGAGTCAAAAAGAATCACAGTCATATTTTTTCCTAAAGTCCTCTTATTTAGACATCTCTCTTCTATTCTTCCTCTCATCCTAATAAAAATACAATATTCTTACTTGAAGTCTGTATTCATCACTTGTACAGTACATTGAAAATACATAGGAAATCGTATTTCAGTCTGAAGTTTTCCCATCCCTTCCTACCCTAAAGCAATTTTATTGGGTTCTCCCCACATCTGGCATTAAGACTCTTTACTTGTTTAATAGAGGATAACCATGTCCAAATTAATAACAAAGACTGAACTTTGAGGATGCAAGATAAAAAGAGCATTGACAATTTGAACTTTGTTGTTGGAGAAGAATCCTTACAATGCCATTGAAAACCAACAAATGAATCATCAAACAAATCAACCCAAAGTTCTCACTGTAGGCTCAAATTATCAGGTTCATGTTGTCATAACTCCACAATGCTGGAATAGCTGGAAAGAAAGTGAAAAAGGAAACCAATAGCAAGGTGGTTAGATTTTATTATAGCAATGATATATCACTGAAAGACCTGAAACACCAGATTAGGAACAAATCATTCTGAATAAAATGGTTGGATGATTTCAAGTATCCACTCCATCTTTGTGGCATAAATCAAACAATACTATATATCCATATTATATTTTCCATACAATTTCCAATTTATTTATTTTTAAAAACTTAACATTGGGTAAAAAAAAAAAACTTTATAGCAATTACTTTAGTAAAAAAAAAAGCAAGAGCTCACTTAGTATGTCAGACAACTATATATAGATGCATTGGTTTTCATAACAAAGTTTTACCTTGTTTGCTTCATTTATTCTCTGCCTTTATTATTCAATTATCTCCATAGTCTTTTACAGCAAGTTTTTCAAGTGCATTGCACTCCTAAATATACTGTATTTTATTTTAACTTAACTAATAATTTTAAATTAAAGTTCTACAGTGGTCAAAAGAGGAAAGTAAATGTATTTATTTAAAAGTTTATTCATAGAAAAGGGTAAATTCCTCTTGTGTACTATCCAGATTTAAGGCTAGGGGAAGCATCTCCCAGTTTATGAGCAGTTGGTTACAACAGAATTTCTACCTCAAATGGAAGGAGTTCACCTGGAGGAATAATCACACCTCAACAGCCTGGAACTCAAGCAGAAAGAGAGATTGTGAAATTTTAGGGAGGAATCTGGCAAGTAAGTGGTGGTTTTTGTGACACACGTGCCTCACTCTACCTGCTACAGAATCACTAGTATTATATCTCTTTCCCTCCCAACCCCAGTTATCATAGTAACACATATTATGGTTTCAACTATTGCAAGAAAATACTGGTTGCAAAATTGCTAATATGTCATAATTTTATTTTTATAGTTTGCAAGAGGTATGGACAATGTTTGGGGTCTGAGACTACAACTCAGGTTCCTGATATTACAGCTGACTCCTGAAAGCCACAAAGATAAGTAGCAAATTTAATTTTTTTTTAATGTCAGATTTTTTCCATATTTGGTGAGGATTTTAGGGATAGAAATGGAAAGGAGAAGCAAAAATGCAAAAATGGTCAGAAGTTGTGCAATTGATTTTTGGTGTCAAATTATTTTTCAGGTGGAGGATTAAAATCAAAACACTTTGTTTTTTCAAACTTTCTTTCTGATTTCAAGCTTTAATTGTTATTTGGTCAAATATGGTTAGTGCAATTTCAGGGTCTTGGGGATGCACACAGAATTCAGGCAGTGGGACACACATTGTGTGTATTTCTTTGTTCATAATATTTTGTCCTTTGCTTAAACAATGTCCTTTGCTTGCTATGCTGAGGATTATTTGGGTGGCAAGCCTCAATGACATTTTAGAGAAATAACTGCAACTTGTTAGTTGTTTCCATTTGCAGCCTTTACAGAACTGACCACCACGCATGAAAAAAATCATGGAGAATAAGAATAAAAGCAGCTTGTTTGACATCTCTGCTAAACTAAGAAATGCGTTCCCTGTTTCATTGCCTGGAATATAGCAAGTGACCCCTCAGAGTATAACTCTTTTTTCCTAGCAACTCCATAATAGAATTCTGTAGATACACTTCTGTTCCCCTTAGGTCAACTGAGCAAAAGAAATCAGAGGACATTCTCCTTCCTACATTATTGTGCTTTTTGGAAAGAAACAGAAAAGTTGAAAAATGCATCTAAGTTCCAAAAGGAACAAATGGGATTTGCAATAAGTGATGGGTCAAGGAACAGAAAGGGCAGAAGGTACAGAAGTCTGCAGGTTATGGTGAACTTTGCACTGAAAGCAAATTTCAGTCCAGAAATTAAACTCATTGATCTCATCTCTTACCCAATAGACAGTAAACCATTTGAATGTCCAATAGTAGAAAATTCTTTTAAGTTTCTGATTTGTACACTATAAATGTTTAAATATATCATGGAAATGTAGGTTAAAATAGATAATGCTTATTGTGATTAAAACCTTATGGGTTTAAGACAAAAGAGACTAAGAGCCAACCATATATCAGAGGCATATTAAAAGATTCAATTAATTAGATGGATGATAGAAAAATTGTCATGCAGTAGCTTTAGGTCCAAATACATAGGTAAAATAAATAGGTTTCATTTTGTAATGTTCAACTACAGCCAAGGCCAAAAGGTTTGTAAATGCTCAGCACTCAGCCATTCCCTTCAATATCCGTGGTCAAATTTTCCTGTATTCAAAAAGCCATCAAATGCTTTTTATATTAATTCATCCAATTATTATAGAGGCAAAAGGGTGAAGTTTTGTCAGAAAATCCATCTGAACACTCTAAAGCAACACTCTAAGGTTCTAATGCATTACTGACAAGCAATTAATACTCTGGTATTTTGTACTGATATTTTTATGCCAAACTCAGCATCAGAAGTGAGCTATGTATGTATGATAACTTAAGAGGAAATCCCCTCCCCATTTTTCTGTTAGAAAGACAGGACTTCTGTCCTTTTAACTTCTGTTTAAAGTGGCCACACCATCTTTAAAAAGGCTAATTCAAAGCTACTGACTACTGATATAACTGTGATAAGTTACATGTATTAATGCTTATCATTTATAGACAATGAAAAATAAAACAATTAATGCAAAATTATACTCTTATATACACTAACTTCATCAACCTTATTCATCTGCATATTTAGCAATCAAATTTGGCCAACATTTAGCTGTTGATATTTTTCAAAGCACTTAGGCTGTTTAATTCTGATTAGAGTGCTATGCAGTGTCTTTTATATTGCTGTATTTAAGAAGTTTGTCAGTATTAAGGTTGTTATCTTGGAAGTAATATGTTTAGGGTCTTTGTGATATCAATTGGGCCAGTGGTGGGATTCAATTTTTTTTACTACCGGTTCTGTGGGCATGGCTTGTTTGATGGGCATGGCTTGGTGGTCATGTGACTGCATGGGCATGGCCAACTTGGCAAAGTGGTGCGGTATCTTGCTGCAAGTGATGTCAAGTTGTCCACACCCACTCAGTCACATTACTGATGCTGCAGAGACAGGGTGATTTCCTACATACCCTCTCCCCCCTCCCTTGGGCTGACAAAAAAAAAAGCCCAACTAAAGATCACAATTGCCTGCCGAGTCTGCCTGCTTAATGGATTTTATTTTGGGATGGTTTTTGTTTTGTCTTTGCCAGAAGCCACTCAGAGTTAAGTTTGAACCACCAAATCTTACTGTACCTCGTTGTTGTGGCACTGCCTGTTGCTGCTACAGGTGCTACTGCGGCCATCTGGCTGCCCAAGTAAAGAACCGCACCGGCTCAGGGCAACTGTGAGTAGCAAGAGGGGAAGCCAAGGTGCTCTCCCTCCTGGAGCATGCTTTCTTCCTTCTCCTGGTGGACGCACCTCTTCCAGCCTGGTCTGGCCACCCAGCAAGTGACCACATGTCATGGGGCTTCTCATCCCTTTGTCAGGAGATGCCTGCAGCTGCTGAGTGCTTTTTTCAGTGCAGCAGTCCAACAGTCGCACTGAAAAAAGCAAACCCTGTTCTATGTGCTGGGCCCTCAGGTCCAAGCAGCCAGCACATAGAACAGAGCTGCGCCAGACTGTTGGAGAAGCAGAGTGAAGCCAGAGATGAGTAGCTACCTCTTCCACAGCACGGAAATGCTCCCCGAATCAGGCAGTTGGTCTCCTCTTTCTCTGCCTATTTGTTTTGTATGGTCAAGGGGAAGGAGACCAGCTGGCTAAAGGGACAGCTGCTGAAAGTGACTCTTTTTTGGTCTCCAGCAGCCTCTTTGGGGCAGAAATCCACCCTGAATAAACCAGCTGGTCTCCTCTTTTTCTGCCTATTTGTTTTGTATGGCCGAGGGAGAGGAGACCAGCTGGCCGATTCTGGGAGGATTTCTGTGCTGCGAAAGAGTCGGCTATTCATCTCCGGCTTTGCTCTGCTTCTCCAATGTTCTGGCGCAGCACTGTTCTATGTGCCGGCTGCTCAGACTTGTTGGGCCCAGCACATAGAACAGGGCGTGTTTTTTTCAGTGCAGCACACTGAAAAAAGTATGCAGGAATCTCACAAGCGGGGCAAGAAGGCCCTGGGACATCTGCCCATCCACCTGCTGGCAGGCCGGGCTGGGCCAGGCTGGAAGAAGCACATCTGCCGGAGAAGGAAGAAAATGTGCTCCAGAAAGGCGGGCAGGTGGATGGGGGTCCCGTGACTGCTGCACATGTGCACTTCATGTGTAGCAGCTGCACATGCAGTGCGTATGTGCAACAGCCCTAGGACATCCGCCCGAGCTGCGCCATGCCGCCATGTGGTAGAGAAAGCTAGGAGAGCAACAGGGGCAAGTGGGTGACCGGGCAACTGGGCGACTGGGTTGGGGGCATGGCCAGGGGTCGCCACTGGTTTGGTGACCCATGCCAAATCACTGCTACCGGTTCACCCAAGCCAGTGCAAACCAATTGAATACCACCTCTGAGTTCGACACATGTTAGTGGGAGAGGGAAAGGGAGGAAAGCTATGCTTATATTTAATTTTATTCTGGTAAGGTAGGAGCTTAATCAGCTGGTGTTCTTAGAATCTAACAGTTAAATTATTTGAAATGGTTCACTAGTACTGTTTAAGCATGAAAACAGGGTTCCAAGCAAAACATTCAGAAAGCTTAGAATGTAAATGAAAATGACTTGTACAATTTAGACCTAATTTCTGCTTGAGAAGAGAATTTACCCTTAAAGAAAAATGAAAGGTATACTGGGATTCAAAGTATATGCATAGAATAGTAATGAAACAGGAGACAGCATGTTCTTATAAAGCTAAGTGCAGGCAAGATACTTGGAGTTCTGTAGCCAGAAGAACCTGGTAGAGTGACAGAATATATCCTAAGGAAGTCAATGTTATTATTTTGTAGCAAGGCTATTCCTCAAAGTACAGCCAGGGGTAGAACTGGTTGTTAACGTCACCAGTAGTTCTTAGAACCAGTAAAACTGACCCCTGGCTGGCCCCGCCCCTCTCCGCTGCTCCTATGGGCCAAAAACCGGTTGTTTTTTTTACTGTCCATGTGCAATATTTTTCATGCATGCGTGACAATCCTTGCCTCATTCTCCCTGACCTGCCTGTCCCTTCACTGACCCTGGCCCCCATCCCTCTCCACCACTCCTACGCTCCAAAACCCAGGTTTTTTACTGTGCATGTGCAACATTTTTCCTGCATGTGCAGCAATTCTTGCCTTATTCTCCCCCGCCTGCCCTGCCCTGACTCTACTAATAGCGCATGTGCGCTACCTACAAATTTTTTTCCACCTGGTGCCATCATTTACAACAGCAGCAGGAGCAGGAGCAGGAGGAGCAGCAGCAGCAGCAGCAGCAGCCAGCCAACCAGCCAGCCAGCCAGCTAGTTAGCCAGCCAGCCAGCTGTCGCTGCCTGCCTACTGCCACCCTGCTGGGGCAAGCCGCAAGCCCTGGTCACCACCACTGGTAATCGCCCTCACCTGGCCAGCTTGCCTCCCAGGCCCTACCTTGCCCAGCCTGCTTCCTAGGACCTGCCTTGCCCAGCCTGCTTCCTAGGACCTGCTATGCCTGGCCTGCCTCCTGGCCTGCCTGCCTGCCTTGCCTGGACTTCCTCCTGTGGCAGCTGCCATTAAAGAAGATGCAAGCCCCAGCTGCCGTCCTTGCCCACCCGGACTGCCTACCCCAGCCTACGAAGATGTGGATCGGTAAGTATGACCCAGTCACTTACCTGCTGCCGCCAGCCCCAGTTGAGTTGCCGACTCCCGGGATGCCCTCGCTGATGCTCCCTGCCTCGCCTGCTACTATCTTCCCTCGCCCACGGCCCTCCATTGTTGCTGCCTTGCCTTCCCACCACCGATTGGTGAGTGAGGAAGCAAAGCAGCAAGCCCCACTGGTCCCCTACCTCCTCCTGCTGCCACTGCCACCACTCCCAGTCAAGTTCTGACTCCCAGACCAGCCTGCTGCCTCGCCCACCCAGCGGCTGCCATTTTGGCTAGGCCGGTGCCACCTTCCCTCACCCGCCATGGCCCAAGGGTTGCTGCTTTGCCTTCCCACCACCGATTGGTGAGTGAGGAGGAAAAGCAGCAAGCCCCGCCGGTCACCTACCTTCTTCTGCTGCTGCTGCCACTGCCGCTAGCCCAGTCGAGTGCCGACTTCTGGGCCAGCCATCCTCACTGCAGCAAGCTTGAAGACTGAGGAGGACCTGGCATAGCTGGCTAGCCAAGTTGCCTGCCTCATTTTTGGTAAGTTGCTTTTTATTTATTTATTTAGTTAGTTAGTTAGTTAGTAAATATCTGTTTTTGTTTTTATTAATCATAAAAACAAAACAGATACTAAATAAATAAATAAATAAATACATAAATAAAAATTATTTTACTATTCATCTTGATGTTTCTTTCTCCTTTGTTTTTACCTATTGGGAAAAAGCAAAGCAGAAACAAATATCTATATATATCATCAATGTAATATAAATGGAAACAAAATGTTACATTGCTGTTACATATAGCATACATAAATGGATTTTTTTTTTAAAATAAAGGTTTTTTATTTTTTTAAAGAAACAAAACAAACATCAAACACAAACCATCTTCAGTTACATACAGTATGTCAGTTGATACAAATCATTTGTGCACAATCTCTGCAGTCTTTCCCTTCCAATTTGCATTAATCCTTATAGCATAAATCCACTATATATATTTATATTATTACTATTATTAATTACTTACTAGACTTTACAAATATTACATCATTTTATGCCAGCAAATCACCATTTTTACTTAATCTACTTTATAATGTTCATTTCATCATCACCAATCTATTCTGTAACAATATATCCTTACTTTATCTTACCTCTGTAATTCTATTATACTTATATTATATTATAAAGTATTATAAAATATTTCATAAATGAAAAAGCAAAGCAGAAACAAATATCAATAAGTACAGCAGTGTAACAGAATTTTTTTTAAAATTTCTTTGTATTGACTTATTTCTAATTTTGTTAATTATATCAACATGTTTATAATTATCAACCTTCTGTATTTAATTCATACATAGCAATGATCATTCTCCACCTAATTTCTACCTCTTATCTCTATCCATTTCTGCACATTGTAATTTTTTTATTTCATTTTCATCTATAGGGAATCTCTTCATTTTCCCACTCTTGTGCAAACATAATTCTAGCTGCTGTTAACACGTTTAATATTAAATATGTATTGTACTCCCTTTATTTATGTGGGTGCCAACAAAAATATTTCTAGTTTTAAAATTTAAATCTATATGTTGCTTTACTATTTTTGATAAGGTTGACACTACATCCTCTTGAATAGCTACACTAGCAGAGCCTAATACTGAATTGAAATGTTTCCAGGTTTTTAAACTGAGGAATAAATTTCAAAAAAAGAATTCAGTATTTCTCTGTGAATGTGCCTATCAATTCCATTCGTAATGTAACTTCTTAGATGATTTTGTACTATTATCTTTTTTTTGTACTATATATATATATATATCTGCATGTGGCTGTAAAAAGCTTCAGTACATTTTTAAGCTGCATTCTAAAAAGGTTAGGTGACCAAACATGGCTTCTCCTGGTTTCTCTCTCTCTCTGCTATAAAGAGAGCATTCCATTAGGGACTGTTGGTCCAGGTAAGTAGTCTTGGCGGGGGTGGGGGGGGGGGGGGGGCTAATAATTTTTTTTTGTTGTTTGTTGTTGTGTGTTGTTGGGGGGTGGGGGGGGGGGGGGGGGCCCCTAATCCCGGGCGCAGGGATTTTGTGCCAGCCGCTGGCACGGGCAAAAGGGCCGGGGGGGGGGGGGGGGGGGGGGGGGGGGGGGGGGGGTGTCAACAAGCTCGGGATACGGGCCTTGGTCATTGTTTTTGGGCAAAAGTGTCTTATCGCCAATACGGTATTTCCATTTTTGTAATTATGAAAATATCAACCATACTTTTATATACAACAGTGCAACATCTTTTTTATAGACTGTCATTTTCGAATCTACTTTGAGTTCCCCGTACGTCCCGTAGCTGCCCGAGCCTTGCCTTGCCCTCCCTGTAGCTTCTCATAGCTGCCTGGGCCTCGCTCAGCCCTCCTCGTAGCTACTTGAGCCTTGCCTTACCCTCCCTGTAGCTCCTTGTAGCTGCCCACGCCTCGCCTTGCCCTCTCCAGGACTCTCCTGGCCTTGGAAACTGGCAAAAACACTTGCTAAGCAACTGGCCACTAAGCAAGGACCTAATCATTAAGCGAGGACCACTTAAATTTGCCATTTACATGGCCACCTGCCCTGCCCAGTAATGAATAAAGGTTGGGTGTTGTGTAGCTTACATAATTTTTGTCTGGTTAGTAATGAAGCCTGAACTCATCTCTCATTTTTCAATATAGAAAAATCTCTGTGTGTCTCTATAAAAGACTACATTCATCTTTGTCCTGGATTTATAAATACATGCATTCACATGTCAGTGGCAGGGATTGCTTCATTACATAGGGCAACTGAGTGTGAATGTTATATTTTAAATAAGGAGAGCTTTGGAGCTAGGAAAAATGTGTCAGTAGTAAGAAAAGGGATTTAAATACAAATTGACAGCAGAAGAGAAACTCCAGAAGAGGGACCCTTTATGCTGGGGGAGATATCAACAGCAAAATATAACCCCTGGAGGAAGTGATAAAGAACATGTGCTAATTTTAAGGTGATACTTAGGAGAAAATAATTTGCATGTGTTGCACACTGTGAAGATTACATGCCTATAGAGGCATTTTCTTTTTCAAATTTCAAGAGGGAAATGCATAATAACTTGGATTTGTAGCATCTTTTAGAATTGAGTTATGATGTCTCCATTTGTTCAGCTCCATGTGTTTTATCATTATATTTTATATTGGACAGCATTAGAGAAATAACTTGTACTTGCAAATATAAATATAATACAGATTTTTTTTCTTGTCCTCAATAAACAGTGACTTTTGTCACTCAGTCCTTATTTCTAAAACTTTCCTTTAGTATATCAATCACATAAATTAAGGAAACATTCTTCTAATTCAGCATACAATGACATATTTTAAAATGAGTAAAACTGTACGGGCAACCTATAATCAGCTAAGATTAGTAAAGACAGTTAAAAACTACAAAAATAAATTGTACAAATATAGCATTAACAATTTGAAGCACTGCAATTGATGATAGAAATATTTGAAATGAAATACAAACAAATGCAACCTTAAATCTATGATCATTGTAATGGTTATGAACTATCTTCAATGGAACACAAAAACTGATAAAACTTCCAATTGCAGGTCATTCAAATTTATCTAATTTGCTTGGATTAGCAGATCTTTCCAGGTCAAATTGTGATCTAATTCAACAATTCTATTAATTTGGAAAGTCAATTTAATTTGGAAATTTGATTGAATTGCCTTCAGTACAAATTGTAAGACAGTCCTGTGTTTTCTATTCTATGGAAACCACATATTTGCTCTTGCAGGTATGTTTCCATAATAGATTTGAATTTCTCTGCAAAATGAGAGAAAACCAGGAGCGTTACTACATATAATTTATATATATAAGCTCAACAGTTATTTTGCATACAGTGGCTATTATTCTTAGATAAATATGCAGAAGATGTCACCGCTGGTTTTTGAATAAAAAGCAATGTAGGAATAACTGGTTGATAAAGATTTATGTCTACATTCCCCTGAGTTTTTTTCTTGCTCTTTTCTGAACACCTTCTTTCCCCATACGCTATGTATTAAAGTTGTGGGGGGAAGTCAGTAGTGGGATTTAATTTTTTTTACTACCAGTTCTGTGGGCGTGGCTTGATAGGCATGGCAGGGGAAGGATACTGTAAAATCTCCAGTCCAAGGTGGTATTTGCTAGTTCTCCGAACTATTCAAAATTTCATACTGGTTCTCCAGAACTGGTCAGAACCTGCAGAATACCACCTCTGGGTATTGTACAAACATGTGATGTCTTGCTACTGCTGGAATGGAGACATTTATAAGAAATAAGAGCTACTCTCCATCAACATTTCTCTCCACTCAACTATAGCCACAATGCATATGTACTGCACATAAATTGACTTAAACTGGGAATTATTCAATGTGACTTAATTCTGGTTATAAAGCTCAATATTCCCTTGATGCTATGGATCTTGAGATAATTAACTTCTCTCTCACCTGCTGCACCAGAGAAAATGCTGGGAAGACAGTATTGTAGCATTTTCTTTGTAGTTGCCCAATGGGATTATCAGACCCAGTGCTCAGAACATTCAGAGATAGCAGGAGTCAAATTCTGAGAGTTAGAGGAATTAGTGATGCATTCATGAAGGGCCTTTCCAGCATATTTTTCTCCAAACAGATATTTAGCGCAGTTTTGTAGACTATTAAACGTATAAGACAGTAAGTATGGTTGGACTGCATGCAGAATTTATACTGTATTTGATATGTAATATTGCATACACACACAGGTATTCACAGAGTCTGTCCCAAAACTGCTAAGTTGACAAAAGGTGTGAAATGATATCATGACCAAGTCTAGGTCTTTGAACTTGGATCATTATATCACAAATTAGCAATCAATATCAATCATATGCTATACCTTTCAAAATAATTGTTAACATGTACATTACCATGATCAAGAATAAACAGGTGAAGATAACTGCATACCCATTTTTATTTGGTGCAAGATCAATGGGTGTTACAGACTGTATTTACTAAGTTACTCTTGGACAGGCTGAAGAAGCTTATTGGATGAAAAGTGAAATGTTTTCAAAGAAGAAAACAAGAAAGTCTAGTTGCCTTTTTTTAAAAAAAAGATTTTTTATTTTTAAAAACAAGCATACAAACATACGAAACATGAAAACATAAAACCATCTTCCATTTCATATACATACAGTGTGTCAGTTTGTTACAAATCTTTTGTGCTATTCTTTTGTAGTCATTTACTCACAATTTATATCAATTTTCACATTGTCAAACTAACATATGCTTGTATATTTATCAGTTATTAATCATCCACGACTAAACAATTTATTCTATCATTTTATACGAGATGTTCCAAGTTTTATCTTAGAATTTATGTTATACTTTCAACCAATGGTTATATATGTCTATATTATGTCTTATATCAATCTATTAAATTTCTATCACAAAATTATCTAGTCTATTACATTACCATGTCTTTTTGTCCAACCATTGATAAAACAAATCCCATATCATATAAAATTGTTTTTCTTCTTGTTCTCTAATTTTAAATGTCCATAATTTTCTTAATAACTTCCTCCTGCATAGGTATTTTATCATTTTTCCAATTCTTAGCAAATACAATCCTAGTCGCTGTTAGTACATTTACAATCAAATATTTCAACTCTTTGTTGTATATTTCCGGTATAATTTCCAATAAAAATATCTCTGGTTTAAAGTCTATATGCTGTTTTATCATTTTTTCCAACCATGTGTGGATTTTAGTCCAATATTTCTTTGTGCCTGAGCATGTCCACCACATATGGTAACATGAACCAGGTATCTGATGACACTTCCAACGTTTATTCAATTTATTCTTAAACATTTTCGTAAGTCTCGTCGGGGGTAGATGCCACCTGTAAAACATCTTATACAAATTTTCTTTATATGCAGTTGATGTTGTCATTTTATAATTTTGAGACCATAATTTTTGCCATTTCTCTAAATCAATCCCATATCCAAAATTGTTCCCCCAACAATCATTGTTTCTTTAACTTCTTTAACTTCTTCCTCCTCCAATTTAAATTCTAATAAGTGTCCATAAAGTTTTTTAATTACCTTTTCATCAGTACCCATTAGGATCTTATCTAAGTCAGTCAACTTATCATAAATACCTTCTGCTTTAACATCTTTGTCAAATCTAGATTTTATTTGCAAATATGAAAAACAATTCATTTTTATACCTTGTTCTTCCAATGCTTGCATAGATTTAAGTTCACCCTTTTCATTCAATATCTCACCATATCTAACTGTTTGTTCCTTGTTATATATTATTGGATAAGAAAAAGCTTCAATGGTAGATATCCATAGTGGAATTTTTAAATAATATTGTCTTTTTATCTTCTCCCAATTCAAAAACAATGCCTCTCGAATATAATGTCTTCTAAAATACTCCTGTGTTTTAGTTCCCTTGTACCAAAGGAAGACATGCCATCCCAACAGCAAGTCGTGCCCTTCTAAGGTCAATAGTCTATTGTTCCTTAATGTTATCTATTCCTTTACACACATCAAATTTGTTGCTTGGTAATACAACTCCCAGTTAGGCAAGGCAAACCCTCCTCTTATTCTTGCATCTTGTAAAAATTTTAATTTTATTCTTGCTTTTTTGCCTGCCAAATATATTTCAACACAATTCTATTTAAATCTTCAAAAAACTCCTTCCCTAGTTGGATTGAAATTGTCTGGAATAAATATAAAATTATAGAAAATACATTCATCTTAATTGTAGATATTCTCCCAATCAATGATAATTGTAAGTTTCCCCATTTTGTCAAATCTGTCACAATCTACTGTTTGAGTTTAAAATAATTATCCTCCTTCAGTGTATTACATCTTGATGTAATGTATACCCCTAAATACTTAACCTTGTTTGTGATCTGTATTTCTAAAACTTCTTCCAACTCTTTCTTACATCTTACTAGCATATTCTTTGTTAGTATCTTTGTTTTATCTTTGTTTATTTTCAAACCTGCTATTTTTCTATATTCTTCTATTTTTTTCTATTAATTTAGGTGCTGTTTCCAATGGATCTTCTAATATAAATACCATAAATTTTTTTACCAAAGCCCATTTGTTCCAATTGCAATAACATAAATTGCCAACTCACATTGTCAAAGGCTTTTTGTGTGTCTAAAAACATCAAAGCCATTTGCTTCTCAGGATGTGCCTCGTAGTATTCCAGAGTATCCAAAATAATTCTCACATTGTCTTTGATTTATCTCTTTGATAGGAATCCATTTTGATCAATATGGATAAAGTTATTTAAGTATCTTTTTAGTCTTTCTGCCAAGATTGAAGCAAAGATTTTATAGTCTGAATTTAATAGGGATATAGGTCTGTAATTTTTAACTTGCTGCAGGTCTGTAACCTCCTTCGGTATAAGTGTAATGTATGCTTCTGTCCATGTTTTGGGTATTTTTTTCTTTAACATAACTTTGTTTATAACTTCTGATAGGTGAAGATTCAATATTTCCTGAAAGGTCTTGTAAAATTCCACTGGTAAGCCATCTGGACCTGGTGCTTTTCCAACATTCTGTTTTTTTAAAGCTTCTGTTAATTCCATCATTGTTATATTCCCTTCTAGGTATCTGAGGTAAGTTCGCTTTCTGTAAATATTGCTTGACTTTTTCTTCTTGAATATTCTCTTGAAAATACAATTTCCCATAGTAATCTTGTATAATTTTTTTTCTTCTCATTTCCATAACATGTATGTCTTCTTCATTTATTAGTTGGCTAATCCTTCTTGATTCTCTCTCCTTTCTCAATTTATAGGCTAGCCATCTGCCTGGTTTATTTGCATCTTCAAAATAATTCTGTTTAGGATTTTTAATTTTTTGTGCTAGTTCCTCTTTTTCCATTAGTCCCATTTTATGTTTAGTTATATCCATTTTATTTTTAATGTCTTTTTTTGTGGGGACTTCTGTAAGTCTTTTTCCAGTTTTTTATAGTTATCCTCTAATATTTTGAAAGTCTTTTTCTGTTTTATATTTCTTTTCCTTGTGTAGTCTATTATCAAGCCTCTTGTGTAGGCCTTCATCGTGTCCCAGAGGTTCTGTAGAGATGTATCCTCTTTTCTATTTTCTTTAAAGAAGAAAGCAAGTTCTTTCTCTATTTTCTGTTTAAAGACTTTTTCTTTTAATATCATATTATTTAAGGCCCATCTGTATCTCTTCTTATATTCTCTCCAAGTAACTGTCATTGGGTTATGATCTGCCCAAGTGCTTGTTTCTATTTCGATCTCTCGTATGTTAGCCAGTAGTTCTGCTGACATCCATATCATGTCTATTCTAGACCATGAAGCATGTCTGTTTGAGTAAAAGGTGTATTGCTTACTTTCCACGTCTCTCTCTCTCCAGGCATCTTTTAAGTTGAATTCTTCTGTTATTTGGAAGAAGGTAATATCTTGCTAGCTTTCTTTGTTGATTTCTGCGTTTTGTAATCCAACTGATCATTAACTATTCCACTAAGATCTCCCATCATACAAATATTAACATAGTCCAATTCAATTATTTTCATATGTAATTTCCTGTAAAACTCTTCTTGGTTATCATTCGGAACATAAATTGCAATTGAAATTTTAACATTATTGTCCATTATTTCCACCATCAAAATCCTTCCATCGTCATCTGTATAAATTAATTCTGCCAAAATTGTGTCTTTAATATATAAAACCACACCTCTTTTTAAAGATTGTGCCAGCGATGTAAATAATTTCCCTATTTTTTTTTTGTTTAAGTATATATTCATGTTGTTTTTTATTATGTACTTCTTGTAAGCAAATTATATCAAATTTCAATTTCTCTAGTTTATAAAATACTTTCCTTCTTTTAGTAGCCAAATTAAGTCAATTTATGTTAATCATAATCAATTTTCTTTATCCATGTTAGGCTTTGTGAAGGAGTTTTATTGCTCTAGTACATCTTAATTCTCGTTGCTCTCTGGGTACACCACCTATTGCACCTTCTTCTTTCTCTTTTTCAATTACTGCTATACACTCCTCTTGGAATTCAATTAGTGACTCTTCCTTTCTAGCTTCTTCCTCTTTTCCTCTAAAATATTCTAACTAGAATAGCTTAGCTTTTTCAACTGTGTCAATTCTGTGTCTTTGTTCCTGCCAGGTGAACAAGAGGCCTTCTGGCATCAGCCATCTGTAATTTACTCCTCTTTTAAGTAACTCTTTAGTCAAAAATAAATATTCTCTTCTCATCTCTATTACTCTTGGTACCTGTTTCAGCACCACAATTTCTTTATCATTGTACTTTAAGATTTTTTCTCCTGCCACCTGTAGTATCTGTGTCTTAATAATCTTTTTAGTGAATCTAATATGAACTTCTCTTAGTAGACTGTTTCTCATTGCATATCTTGTATATACATGGAACACTTCATCCATCCCATCCATCATCTTCTCTTTGGTTATCTCTAATGCTTCTGTCAGTATTTCTGTCGTTATTTCAGCAAGAATTTAACCTTTTCCTTCTTCTACATTTTGAAATCTTAGGTAGAATTCTGATCTGTCTATTTCCCATCCTAATGGTTTGCATCTGCACTTCTCAATATCACTCAATCGAGTGTCAATATCTCCAATTTTCTTAACCCTTTGTATATCTTCTTCTTCAATTTTCTTAATTCTATCCTCATATTTCATCAACATCTGTTGAATGTTCTCTACTTTCTCATCTGTCTTTTCAGTTCTTTGCTCAATATTCTCTATTCTCTTTTCAATCTTCTGGATTCCTTGCATAACCATCTGTAATATCACTTTCTTCTCTTTCTCCTGTTGTAAAATTGTCTGTATTGACCATTGTCCTCCAGATGGTGAAGAGGCTATTGGTATTGAGGAAGCTGGTGGTTGTCTTTCTGCTCATCTTGTGCTTACCTGTAGAGAGGAAAAGAGAAGAAGGAAAAAATAAAAAAGGGGGGAAAAAGGAGTACAGGCAGGCAGTTGCTACTCAGAGAGAGAGAGAGAGAGAGAGAGAGAGAGAGAGAGAGAAAGAAAGAAAAATCTTCAGGCACTTATGTACCTTAATCCAATTATTTCTCTTAATAAAAAAGAGAAAAGGAAGAAGATAAAAAAAGTAAAAAAAAATTACATTCTAGTTTCTGGGATAGAAGGTTAAGATCCAAACATAAAAATCCAATCTGGGGTGGGTGGGAGAGTAGAATAGGAGATGGAAAATAATCTAGAGTTAAGGCAGCTGCTCCTGAAGCAGGACCAGATAAGTATCCAACTAAGTATCCAAGGCTCTTTAATAAATCAAACTCAATGTTTCTGGTTCCAGTATTTTCAAGGTCACTTCAATCTTCTTTGTTTCAACTTCAGCTCAAAGCTCTAATTATTTAGTTTCACAGATGAGCACCTGTGTAAACAATCTACCATGCTCATCCCACTATCTTTTCCATTGCAAAGCTCAGAGTCCTTGAGTATAGCAAGTATATAAACAAACTGAGAAAGAAAGAAACAATATGTCAAAGCCTCTAAATGGCAATGCTACTTTTACCCCCTTCACTTTCACTCCCCCCTCTTGTATCCAATACCAGAAACAAAAAGAGAAAATGGAATCCTTCCTCTTTTTTTTTTTAAAATACAACTCAAATCCAAAAGAGTCTTAATCAAAACGGACTTCCCAAAAAAATATTTAAAAAAATAAAAAATAAAAACAAGGATGAAAATTTAAAAGAAACCAGTCCAGTTTAGTTCAGTAGCTTTACCAAATTCAAAGTTCCAATTAAAAGGGAAAAAGAAAAAAACCTTTCACTTTAACTAGTTTAATTTCGCCACTTAAACTCTTTCCTCTTCACTTTTAATTTCACTTTAAATCTTTCAGGATGTTCTCTTCAAGTAATAATAAGTAAAAGTTCATCTCACCAAACTGACACACTTTCCCTCAATCTCTTCTGTTCCGGAGCTGTCCCAACTTCAGCAGCTTGAATGGCTGCCTCTCTGCCACCGGCAAAAGGGCTTTTCCTGGATCAACCAGGGACTTTGCGATGTCCCTGGGATTGACAGGATGTGCCCTCCTCAGTCACCGTCTCTACGGGACAGTTTAGGTCCGGTGGAACTGTCCTGCAATGGAGATATCAGTGGCGATCTTGGAGCTTCAAGATCGCATTCTGTACCACTGAGATGCCAGCTCCGCTCCCCAGAAAGTCTAGTTGACTTTTGGAAAAGCACTCTTGGGACAACCATCACCTGGTTGAATGAGAATCTCCATAGACTTACAATTGATTAATCTTTTTTTTTGTTTAATATTATTTTAAAGTCAATTTTATAGAACAACAGTACTAATATTTTTGTGTGCTTTTGAATTGGTATGCAATAATTACTGCAATACTTCAATCTTTACAAGTTAATGTTTACTATTTTGGTTTTTTCTTTATTTTCTTACAACAAAATACATTTAAAAACGAATGCCTCCTTGGCAATCAATTTAACTTTTAAACCTCCAAAATTAATTTTTTTCCTACTTGGATAAGAATCTTAGTATAAAGCTTGTAAACTCTGAAACTTGTTCTTATAAAGTTTGTCCTCTATATAGACTTACTATTAATATATATGAAACTATTAGTATGATATGTGTTTTTATGTTAATCAAGCAGATTTCTTTTGCTTCTTTTTGACAAGATTGTACACATTTATAACTTAATGGTCCAGATGTATATTTGAAAAAATATGAACAAGTTCTAGTATTATTTTTAAGTGAAAAGAACAAAACACCCTAAGGCAGAAAGAAAAATAGAATGAAGATATTTTTTAGCTACATTTCATATGAATGTTCACATGAAATATATTTCTTCCTGCAACATCTTCTTTAATGCGTCCAGCCTTTTTTATTCTCAATCAGTAAGTGCAGGAGCAGTAATGAAAACTAGAGAAGTGAGAATGAGAAATGAGATTAAAAGAAAAATGCTTGAGCAACAAAGAAATAGATGTAAGAAAAACAGGTGGGATTGCAATAGTTAAGGATCTGTCAAGTTCTACATTACCATGGCAGTGGAGCTTTAAATGAATGTTAATTTAAGTGAAGACATGTTCTGTCTAGAACATTTCAAGAGCTATTCAGAAAAATAATAAGAGCAGCTTTATAATACATGAGGAATAGAAAATGTGTGAAAAGAAAGGGAGATGTAGATATACCATAGAGCCATATGAGTATGAACAGATGTCAAAAGAAACAAAATTAATGTTTTATCTCATCAGTTCCTCTTCCAATGTCTGAGCAATAAAACTGAACTACATGAAACAATTTGAGAACTAATACAATGAGCATACAGTATGTGAGATGTGAATTTTTTGACTTTAGAGTTCAAGATTGATTTGATTTCTAATTGAACCATAAAACAGAGCAATATATTTAACAGAAGCTGGAATGCAATCAGTTACATCTATGCATGTAGGTATGTATAACATAGTGTATATGCAACATACATAAACACAACCACACATGCACACAAACACAATGCTGTGTGTATATGTTTATATATGTGTTAATATGTGTGGGGTGTAAATGAGGGAATGATCACATATCATATATAATTGAAATGTACTTGTAAATCACCCAGTGTTATTTGGATAGTAAGATGGGCAATGTCTACATTTGATAAATAAATAAAAAAGACAAAATTGTTTTCTCTGTGAGAAATCTGCTTTCTAGGCAATAGATACTTCAGCTTGAGTAAAGTATGGCAAGAGTCATTTGAGGGTTTCCCTGTGTAGTTTTGACATAATAATCTTGAAATAAGAACCTCAAAGAGAATAGATGTATTGTGGGAGAAAGGGGAAAAATTACTGTACTGGACATGCATAAAGCACTCAATGAAAATTAGGACAGCATTGACCCACCAAATCTTCAATTATATATACTAATACTCAGTTTATAGAAAATAAAGAAGTTGAACATAAACACTTATTACAAGAAAGCAAATATAATTTTAGGCATAACACAAATCATACGTTGTTATGATTGGAATTGCAGCAATAGAAAGATTTCATTTGGCAAAAGTAATCTATACTGACACTTTTGAAGAAGTTTTCCATTGCAAGTATTTTTATTTTTTGTAGATATATAATGTACTAAATATAAACTGGTACCATCAACCAATAAAACTTTTGGCTGCAGCACCCTTAATCAAAAACTTTATTTGGGCTTTTTAAACTGTTCAAATAGTTCATATATACTTCAAATTTATTACATAGTATTACAATTACTATTACACACTAATTTATTACATACTATTGATTGATTGAAATTTAACATGTAGAATAACACAGCTTGATCCAACCAATTTAAATAAATACTGCTAAAAGAGTTTTAAAAAATAATTATCTGGACTATTGTGGTTAAGGGCACATATTATGAAATATAGAAGAGGAGAATAATACATTGAAATAATAACCTATGTAATGCATTGGAGTGACATATTTTATTAAATAATTATCTATCATTGGAGAATCTCCATTAAAGGGAATGAAATATATTTTTCTCTCTTGTAAATATTTATTCAGTAGTTGTCCTCATCAGTTTTTTCCTCATTTTCCCCATAATTCTTATATACATTTGCTCCGCCATCCTGAAAAAACAAATATTCATTGAAAACAAAAGATAAAGTTGATTTATATTTGCCTATATATTATATTTCCGGAAGCCTAAGCTTTTATGGTGCAATTTCAGTGGTTAGTCTCAGAGAAATGCCTGAATCATTCATTAGAAACAATTTCAGAATTTGCCACCCGTATTATTAGTTTTCATCTGAAAAGTATTATCTTTCTGAAGACTGACATAATATTCATAGTTATGCAGTTAGTAGAATTTGAATTCCCATCAGTTAACATAGTGGAAATGTAATAATGTGTTTTTCAGGCTCAGAAAATATTAGATTAATACTAGAAGTCGACACAATGATTCTGTTTCATTTGTTCTGACAATGAATCATAATTTTCCCTTACAATTTATCCTGCAGTATGCAAACTTGGATCAGTGCAATCTGAATGTGGAATATGAATTATTCAGATAGTACTTCTCTACAGGAGAAACACGTTACAATTACTAAAATATGTGGTAGATTTGTTTTTAATGACTTTATTTTCAGAAGAGAAGTAGATGTGTTTTATAGGATTATGTGATCCAGTTCTGATTAGATTCAAATTTGAGATCTGAGATTTCATTAGAGTTTGGTTTGATTTATGATTCAAAAATTCAATTTGATTCAATTCAGGAAATGATTAAGATAGAGATAGATAGACAGATAGAGATTTTACTTGTGGTAGAGATTGTAGCAATAAGAAAAGAACAACAAGCCAGACTGCAAACTGAGAGGGGTATTTCCACAGAGACTCTGGCAATTGAGCCAAGAAGATATTTTGCTAAGTTTCAGAAAGATATAAATGGCTGATAGCATCTTCATCTTGACTTTGACCCATCACAAAGGCAGCTTGCATTTACCTTTCCTATTCCTCTTTCAAAATGGTGTTTTCTGTGTTCTTTCAATATACACCATGATGTTTGGATGGTCCATAGCACCTTCAGGTAAGACTAGGGATCAGCTTCCTCAGCTTCTATTTTCCATGATCATTTATTTTTTAGTAGTGGGAGAGTCAAAAAGACATCTCCACCACATCTCCTGCCAGTTCTGCAGCATCCTGATAGAAGGATACAAACTGTTTAAAAAAACACCAGACCCCATAAAAGGGAAGATGGAGTTGCCCTGTATATAAAGTACCACTACATTGCTACAGAAATGCATGAAAGCAAAAATGAAAACCTGCTAGAATGCATATGGGTCAATAAAAAAGAAAAAAAAGAATGACATTGACATAGGTGTATACTACAGGCCACCCAACCAAGCAGAAAAAATAGATGTACTTTTTGCCAACCAACTAACAAATATATGTAGGAAACACACTACAAGAATAATGGGAGACTTCAATTACTCTTTCTTCAGTTGCAAAACTAATTCCTCACCAAGTGAGAAATTGAATAGGTTCCTGACTAACCTAACTTATAATTTTATTGTCCAGAGGGTAGAGGAGGGAATTAGAGAGAAAGCCATACTGGACTTAATTCTTACAAACAGAGAAGTAATAGAGGGAGTTGAAGCTGCAGGAACTTTAGGTGAGAGTGATCATGTCATACTAGAGTTCAACATAATACAAACACAACAATAGAGTACAATGATACCAGAGTCCTAGATTTTAAGAGCTGATTTTAACAAATTCAGATAGAACTTGGAAAAGATTCCTTGGATGAAAATCCTTAAGGGGAAAACAATTCAAGAAGCTTGGGAAACTCTGAAAAACATTATCATAAAAGTCCCGTCCAGCAGAATACCACTGAAAAAGAAAAACAAGAAATCCAAGAAGATACCAGCATGGCTGCACAAAGATCTCTCTAACAAATTGAAAGAAAAAAAGGACAAGTACAAAAAATGGAAAGAAGAACACACAACTAAGACAGAATATCAGCAGATAGCCAGAATCTGCACTGATGAAGTCAGAAAACCAAAGACTCAGAATGAACAAGGACTTGCAACAAAAGTCAAAGATAATTAAAAAAAGTTTCTTTCAACATATAAATAACAAGAAAAAAAAATCAAGGAAACAGTCACATCACCAAAGAGAGAAGACGGCAAAGAAGTAACAGGCAGCAGAGAAAAAGCAGACTTGCTTAACTCATTCTTTGCATTGGTCTTCATGCAAAAAGAAACAATGGTCCAACCTACCAAAAGCATAACTGTAAGACAGATTAGAAATAAAAGTTAAAATGAGCAAAAAATAAATAAATGGTAACATAACACTTTCTGATCTTGATGAATACAAATCACTGGGATTTGATGGATTACATCCCAGAGTTCTAAAGGCGCTGGCAGATGTCATCTCAGAACCACTGTACCACATCTTTCAAAGATCCTGGAGCACTGGGGAGCTATCAGAGGACAGGAAAAGAGCTGATGTGGTTCCCATCTTCAAAAAAAAAGTGGAGGGGGGGACAGATCCAGGAAACTACAGACCAATCAGCCTTACATCAATACCAAGGAAGACACCAGAAAAGATAAAAAACATATCTGCCAACATCTAGAAATGAATAAAATAATAACCAGAAGTCAGCATCGTTTGTTAAAAAGAGATCATGCCAAACCAATCTTATTCCATTTTTCAATATAGTGATTATATTAATAGATCAGCGAAATATTGTCAACATAACATACCAGACTTCAGCAAGGCATTAGACAAACTAGACCACAACCTATTTTTGGTAAGCTAGAAAAAAGTGGGATAGATAGCATCACCATCAGATAGATTTGTAACTGGCTGACAAACCATACTCAATGAGTAGTCCTTAATGGTATTACATTTACATGAAGCGAAGTAGTGGAGTACTACAAGCGTTCATCTTAGGCCCAGTACTCTTCAATATGTTCATAAATGAGTTAGATGTGGGAACAGAATAGGAACTTACAAAGTTTGCAGATGATTCTAAGCTGGCAGGAATAGCCAACACCCTAGAGGATAGGCTTCAAGATAGGCTCAAGATCCAGATAATCTTGACAGACTTGAACACTGGGTACTATCTAACAAAATGAAATTCAATGTAGAGAAAAGTAAAGTCTTACACTTAGGCAAGAAAAACCCAAAGTAAACATATAAACTATATGAAACCAGGTTTAATAGCAGTAACTATGGGAGGGATTTTGCAGTCTTAGTGGACAACCAATTAAATATGAGTTTAAAGTGTGTAGCGGCAGCCAAAAAAGCCAATACAATCCTAAATTGTATTAACAGATGAATATAAACAAGATCAAGTGAGCTACTAATACCACTCTATAAACACTTAGTAAGACCACACCTAGAATACTGCATTCAGTTTTTGTCACCAGTATAAAAAAGATGTTGAGACTCTAGAAAGAGTGCAGAGGAACACTAACAAATGGAACAGTTTGCCTTCAGAAGTTGTGGGAGCTTCATCACTGGACGTTTTCAAGAAGAGACTGGACTGCCATCTATCAGAAATGGTGTATGGTCTGCTTGGGTGAGGGGTGGGATTAGATGACCTACAAGGTCCCTTCCAACTCTGTTAATCTGTGTCTGTATCTTAGAATTCCTGCCTACCAACAGAAGTCTATGGTGGGAGAAAAATAGAATTTTAGCTACTACTTCTTCTACCTTATGAAGGTTGTCTGTGAATTGGAGAACTGTATAGAAGTAGAGAGAAGTTGCTACTTAGCTGCCAGACACCATAGCTAAATCTCATACTCATGCAGAACAGACCAGTGCTTGCTCTGCAGGGCTGTGGCAGTCCATTTTTATGCCTTTCTGGTAGACAATTAGAAACATATATCTATAAAAAAGTATTCTACCCTTAGATCAGGTAGTATACTGCCCAATTAACAGAAGTGAGATAAAAGATAAGGCTTGGAGCTGACTACAATAACGTTCCAATATGGAAGTGAAACCCAGAGCACTGTTAGTCTTTCTTCTCCCAAAGAACTACTGAAAGGCAGCAAGTTTAATCAGGTCATAAAAGTTATCGTCTGTCAACTCTTGTCAATGTCTTTGAGACCAGAACACCACTTATCAATGTCCATCAATGTTGCAACATTATATATTGTCTGCAAAAATCCCAGACACAAGAGAAAAGCTATCAAATCTCCAAAGTTCTTCAAAAGCTAGGAAGTACTTTGAAGCCATCTGATTTCCTTCAGTGTGTCAAAGTAGGTCTCTGCTTTGATTCATAAATCTACTTTGATGGGAAGGTTTGATTGAAGTTTTGTTAAATCAAAGGGCTGCTTTGAAGTTTTGTGTAACCCTAGTATATTATCTCTTTCTGATTAACATAATTGAAGCAATAGAGCTCTCATACATTTAGGGCTTTTCCTAATTATTTGGCCAAACCTGGATTTGATTCTGCTAATATATAAATAAAACTAATATTAAATATCTAAACAGACAATGCCATTTAAAAATTGTGTCATGACAAAAAAGTGTAGACCAAGCTAAATCGATATAGGATAATTTTCATGCTTCACTTAAAACAAAACTAAACAAACGAAAAAAACAAAAACCCAAAATAACACTGTCTTGTATGTATTGTTATTTCTAGGATATATATTTGGCCACTACAAAATTATTCTGTCCCCAATTCACTTTTTCCTATTGGAACAGTATAAAAGAGAAAAAGAAGAGGACCCACCCCCAAATAATCATTGGGCAGTTATCTAATGCAGCAGGAATTGCCCTCTTTCTTGAATTGCCCAATCAGGCTACATGCCTTTCAACTGTTCATCCAGTATCTAGTACTCTTCATAAAACTACCAAACTCATGATTAAGTAGTCCTCTTGGTGTTAACAAGTTAAATATTGTTGTCCAATAATATAAGAATATCTTTTTAGTGTCTTGAAAAGAGTTCCAAAACACTCCTATCAGATATTCTGCTTTTAGGCACCTTGGAATGAATGTTGACAGATCATTGTACTATGAGGTCTAGCCTCATCCATATTAAGGAGATTGATTGGTAGATGTTTTCCCAGTCACTGGTGCAATTTTGTATGAAGTGAGAAATATTCAATGGTAGTGGATTTCACCAATCTCTTTCTTTAGAATGTCTGACATGCAGCACATAGAAATAGTGCTATTCAGTGGCAGCATGTTTGCAGCAGAATAAGGAATAGCAATAGAATAATAAAATTTTTGCTGGCTTAGCATATTATTTTGGCAATGAAGAAATGCGCTTAGAAACTAGGAAAATTTGAGTTAATGTAAAAGCTTTTTTTTTAAAGCATTCCTTGAGTTTCAACAAAGTTTCTTGGCTTACAAGTCAATAAAACTTAATAATATAAAATGTTTACATAAGATAACTGAGAAAATAAAATGCTACACTGGCTTTATTATTGGTATTAAGTGTTATATTGGTTCAGATTTGAAGACTTAGCATGTGTGTACCAGAATAATTCTCATTTGTTCATGTAGTTCCCTCTTCCTCTTCCCATCTGTCCTCCCTTCTCCTCAACCTTCTCTGTTGTAAAATGAGTCACTGTGGTTTCTATATTTATTTAGCATATGGCCAATCACTATGGTAGTTAAGTGAATCACATAGTTGTTAAGCAAACCACTTGATTATTAAACAAATTTATTCTTCCAAATGGGCATTTTGGAATCACCAGAATCACCAGAACCTGGCCAAAACATTGCAAATCACAGCTCACAAACCTCAGGATGCTGCAATCATGTGACACAGGGAAGGGATATGGCAGTTATAACTTGGAGGATGGGTAACTATGGGGGAGTCAATCATAACTTTGAATGGTCATTAATTAATGGTTGTGAAGAATGGACTACCTGTATAATTGGTGAAAGGAAAATGTCTTGAAATAGGTGAGAGAAAATTCAATTATCTGCTTCTGTGCAACTAGTTTGTTTATTGATAATATACTATACTACTCTTTAATATAAATATAATATGAACCTAGTAATTAACCAATTTTTGCAATTTTTTTCTTATTTGGGGTTTTGAAGTACAATACGAGTAATTTAAAACATAGAAGTGGCTTTGAGTTCCTAAAAAAGGCATGATATAAATGCAGCACTTCAGTTCTGAAATATAAATGCACACCAGTAAGCATTTTGACAGTTCTGCACTATGAATTCAACAAATCTGATGATGCAAATCAGTATATAAAATGCCCAATAATGTTCTGTAGTCCAAGGCAGATTTTAATTTGGCATTTCATGGTTTTGGATCAGTGCAATTTTCAATAGATTTCTCCAGAGCTTTTTAAACAGCATTGGCACATGTATATCTTGTGGGCATGCATATTAACTCAAGTCAGAATTTTACTGAGGAATTTTTGATAGTTTTAAATAGCTACAGCCTGTTTTCATACTTAACCTAGTCAATGGGAAAGTTAACTAGAATAAACAAGAATGTTGAGAATATAAAAAAATAAGGTTGACTAATCTGATTTACTAAGAAAACAGAATATTTGTAATTCAGGTTTGAACTATTGGGGTTCTTGATACTCCTGAGCTTGGTTGTTTGCTTTCAGACATTTCATTAGCCAACTAAGTTACAGGATTCTTTCTGATGATGTTACCCAGTTGGGTAATGAAATGCCTGCAGGAAATAGCTAAGCTCAGGAAACTAAACCAACTATGAGAAGAACCCCAATTAACTTATCCTCTCATAATGAAAAATACCAGTAACTCAAAAGAAATCCAGTGAAACCAAGAATTAAAATAAGATCAATTCAGAGCTGCAGGCTAAGCTGATTGTGACTCATGCTACTGTTTCTTAAACTAACTTCAAAAAATTTAATGGATTGCAGAAGAATGATAACTGGGCTGGACTGGAGCTAATTTGAGATTATAGTCACCACAAAATCACATTGGTTGTTTCTTTCCCCTTCTCTTCATGGAATAGAATAGAATAGAATTCTTTATTGGCCAGGAATTTGCACACATACACTCCTTCATTCATCCCTTCTTTTTAAAACATTTATGTATGTTTTTATTAAAAGTTTTAAAAAGAAACTTTTAATTAAAAACTAATATGAATTAATATAGAGTGGGGAAGAAAAAAGAAAAAGAAATCAAATAGAGATCTAAAAGTGCAAGAAAGAAAAAAAATAAAAAAAGAAGGAAGATATAAATAAGTGGCTTCCAATTTTCTTTACAGTAGTTATTAATATAATTATAAATTTACCTCTTTGTTTAAAGATACTGTACATCATGACTCTCTTTATTTAATCTATACTATCTAATCATCAAAACCACAGATTATTAGTTTATTTTGTTCTGTGCAAAAAAACACAATCCTATATTTTCCAGCAGCAATAAATATAGATATTAACTTTTCTCTAATCAGACAAGTCAGTTTGGTTACCTAGGCAGGTTCCATCATTTTCAGCAAACGTTATCCCATTGCAGGTATTATAAAATCTTTTGTACAATAATTTTGTTGCAGTTGTCATATACAAAAAATGAAGTTTCATGATTTTCTCCAACCATTTGTCCACCAGCACCAAGAGGAATTCTTCCAGTCTCAGTTGCTTATGTTTCTTAAAAATACTCTGAATAATGTACTTATTTTAATCCATAAGATGTTCCAATTTTGTGAGTGAAATGGATGAAATATTTTGAGGAAGTATAGACATAGGCATATGTCATTATGAATGAAAGGGCTGAAATAAAGATCAGAAAACATGGATTAGATTTATCAAGGTATTGTATATGTATTCAAGGGTAGAAATACATAGTTTTGAAAGTGGTACATTTTATGCTTAGTGAATTACAGTAACAAAAGAGCCAAGGATAAGACTTGGGGGAAAATATGAATGCAATCTACAAAAAATGTCATTCTGTTAGGTGGCAATAAATACATGGAAACATAACAACAGAGTTTAGAAGGAAATTACACCTTTCAAAAACTCATTAATAAGTGACCATTTTGAGGAAAAATAATTTAATTTTTTATGTTTATTTATGTTTATTTAATTATTTTGAGTATCTCTCTGGAAAAGGCTTTTTTCATATGTATATAAAATTTTAGTCATGACTAAAACTGTACATTTCAATGAATTCCTATGAACAGAAGCTTAATCTACTACAGGGGTGTCAAACTCAATTTCATTGAGGGCCGCATCAGGGGTGTGGTTGATCTCAAGGGGCTGGGTGGGTGTGGCCAACTGGGTGTCAGTGGCAGATCTTGACACCATTTCCCAAACTGCTGGCATGTTTCCTCTTTGCATTGGGTAGACCAGGGTGACGCCATGCTGGCCCTATCTTTCCTCTTCACACTGGGTAGGTTGGGCCAAAACTATGCTGGCCTAATCTTTCTTCACGCTTGCTAGACTGGGACGATCTTCCCCTGTGGCTGGATCTGACCATTGCAGGCTGGATCTAGCCCATGGGCCTTGAGTTTGACACCCCTGATCTACTACTATATGATACAAAGAGTAAAACAACATTATTTGGCAAATTTTTAGCAACATCTAAAACCAAGGCTTACATTCTATTTATGTACAACGTTTTTCAAAAGAAGAAAACCAGGAATGTATCAAGGGTTGAACCATTTTATTCCAGTTTATTTATTTATTTATTGTAATAAAATTTTTATTTTTATATTTTAAAAAACATCTCTTTGGGTTTTTACATTTCAATACAAACATGATCATGTTTACATATTCAGCTTTCATATTCAATTTCATATCATATTATTACTTATTCCATTTTTCTTTAAATATTCTCATATATTATTATATTCATTACACTAATTTTTTTGAATTTCAATTCATATTGCATTACACATATTTATTTTCATCTGTCACATTTGCAAATTTATCACAAACTATTGTTCATTGTTGAATAAATTTCATCCTAATTCTAATTATCCAGAAATTATCCCCTTTCATTGTCAATTTGAATTCGCCACCCCTTTACCTTATACATTCCTCCATTTTATTCCCTTACAATTCATTGTAAGAGTTTACCATAATATAGTCATGTTTTGATTACCATGTTCTACATCAATAACAACAATCTCCTAATTACTACATATCACATATGGTATTCAGCTTTGTTTGGGTATTTTCCCACGTCATTATAGTTGTGCTTTTAAAGTTGTAGCAACGTTTCGGCAGAATCTCATCTGCCATCATCAGGCTTCTGTATTGTGTTCGTCTGTGTTAGAATGGTTTTTTCTTCATCCTGATTGGTTGGGAGTCTTGGTCTGTGTTTATTGGTCTTGGAGTTTGCTGTGTTCTGCTTGATTGGTGTTTCTAATATCTTCTGTCTGTTTTGTGGCTTTTTTTGTCTTGATATATACATACATATACATATATATTTCAAATCAGATTCTGCATGGTGTTCTCTTTTCTCAATTACATTCTAAATCATCTATTTATTTTAAAGGTATTAATCTGTTCACTTAATTTTGGGAACTGATAATAGTCTTTCCCTTGCAATTCTCATAATTCATTTTAACTTTATTCATTGCTTTGTTAAATATCAATTAATATTCTTATAGTAAATTCCCATTTCCATATCTATTTCAAGTAAATTTATGTCTGATTTAGCAGCAATCCTTAAAAAAATCAGTTCCAGTCTTTTCTATTTTTAAATCTATATTCTTAAGTACCACAACTCGTTTCCACGCAGAATCCTCCTTCCTATTCCTCTTCTGCCCATTGTCTCTCACTCTCCTGACTATATAATTTCTTCTCATTTCTAATTTTTGTAGTATAATAATAGTATATTAAATGTGTAGACATTTCCAAGCTTTCCTTCATTATTTCTTTCATGTTTTGTAGTTATGATCTTATTTCCACACATATTTCATTCATTTTGTGTACTTTATTTCCTTCTTTAATATTTATATTCAATCTGATTGTCCAGTAATTTATTTCAACCAGCGTCTTTTATATTTAATTTCAACAGTCAATGTCTGTAAATCTTTATTTCCAAGTTTCCTTCTGTTACTTTCTTTTCCAACTTTTTTTCAAAGTCACCAAACAATCCCGGGCAATTTCTTCATGTATCTCTTTTCTGTAATGTTCTAATATTTCACTTTTCGGGATTTTTATTTTATTATAGTAGAATTCCTCATGTTACATTTCACATTACAATTTTAAATAGACCAAGCACTTTTCAAACGTCACTGAAATTTTTCCTTTACCATTAGGTAGAGCTTTCAATTGTTTCCACATTCCACCCTTTATTTTTTGCTTTTTCCCTTTTTTTAGGCTTTTATTAATTTTGCTAATAATTCCAGTTATTAGCTATTATTTTTTAATACATTCAATTTCAGCATTTGATTAATGCCTATTTAGTGCCAAAATCCAAATGATTATCTCGTTCAATTTTCAAGTCTTTTATAGTCAAACATTTTCCTCTAAATTTTCCACATCCAAATTAATTATTTTCAAAGTCCAAAGCCAATTTCATAAATTTCCAATTTTCTTCTCTTTCTCTCTGGTTGCCGCTTCTACAATCTTTAATAAAAATTATTTCTTTTAATTCCGGGGTACCTTTTAATGTCCAAATATTTTGCCTGGTCCACACATCATTCACAACTTCACCCTCCAGCACAGTCTTAGTTTCCCAGACTGCCTCCCATCTTCATGGTCGCCATTTTATGCCATCACTGCAGCTCATCTTCAGAGGGGGGTTTCCTTGCCAGGCAGGGGAGATGCAACTCCCCTAGACCCAACAGGGGGTCCCCCTTTCTTCACCACCTCTACAAGATGGTTCTGGTCCCAGTTGGGACCCTCCAGCGAGAAAGCACAGAGCAAAACCATGCATGATCATGGATTCCGCTCTGACGCAAAAGGAGCACAACTGGAAGTCTCCATTTTATTCCAGTTTAGAGTTGGATCTTTCACTGTTGGAACCTTAATATTACAGGTCATTAATTCCAGAAGCTTAAAAAGGAACTATAAATATAAACAATATAGGATTGATGATATAAGGGCAGTCAGATAGTAAGCCGTTGACAATTTATTAGGATATAGTACAAAGAATATTTGAAACTAGCACACAAAGCAATAAAATAAACAGTAATTATAAGAGTTTAGCTTATCATTCAATTCAAAGAGAAAAAGGCAAGGAATTCAGAGTATAATGCATTCAGTTCAATGACTGAAAGAAGGAAACAATAGAAATGGGGAACATTTCAGATTTTTTTAAAAAAAACTTAGTGTTCAGCTCTTGCAAAAGTCAGATTCTTGTAGCAACAAATAATTTTGGAGGCTTCCTGACATAACAAAAATGATAATACATTTTCAGAAATAGCAATCACACAGATGTACTGGGCTCGGCATTTTTGTCTGGGTACATAATTATTCCAAAATGGAGTAAAACTAGAGATTCAACTTCTAGATTACAGGTGGAGGATGAAAAAAATGTCAACTTTTATTTTTAATAATAAAAAGTCACTATTAAATGGATCTCTAAAGTTCAAGAGGAAGTAAGTTAGGTGTGCTTATGAAGAGTTAGACTCTCTAGAATATTCTTTTTTTTTTTTTAACAGACTTTATTCAGTTTTTCACATTAAAAACAAAAATCTCTTTTTAGTGGACAACATATTTCTGGGTCATCATCTTTACATACAAATATGACAGAAATTATACATTGATATATGCATACTTAATTCTATTATTACCTTTTCCATTCCAAATTTTCAGTAAGGAGAGAAACAAACACATTAACAGTCTTTCATTAATCTCAATCGATTTTGTTTCATTTCAATTATATCAAATATAATCATTTAGTATTTGTTTTTAAACATAAAGATAAACAATATGTGTTTGCCTAATAAATAATAATAAAGTTTAATTCTAAATTCTTTCATTAATCTCAATCTAAACATCTTTTTATTTCATTTCAATTATTTCAAATATAATCCTTAATATTTATTTTAAAAATAAAAATAAACAATATATATTTGCCTAATAGTGGTAATAATGAAGTTACCAATGTCTCTCCTTGCTTTTAATAATCTATATTAAACTTATTAATTTAGCTGGTTCTTTAGTCTGTCATATTCCATTTCCATTAAACATTTTTTTTTTTATGAATTCTAAATTAATACAGATCTTAATACACCCACAAAAAAAGAAAAAAGAACAAGTATAAGTTTCCCCTCTTTTACTATTTTGAGTGTGGCACCTTAATGATTAGTATATACCTTTATTCCCTCATCTTAATTCCCAATAAACCATTAATCATTACATCTTTTCAATTGGATTCCACAGCATATCCCCCCCTTTAATAAGAGTTATCAGTATCTATATTACCCTATTTTCTAAATATTTTTAATTGCAGAGATATTCTTATTACCCCTTGTCACCCTGCAGAATCCCCTTTTTAATTCATCAACCATTATCTCTGAAAAAGCAATTTCCTTTCAATATTTTACTAGTTCTGTGTTTCTTTCTTTCACATGCCTGTTTCTTACTGCTTCTCCTCCCCCTCTTTTCCCCATATCTTTTCTCATTCCAATTTATCTCTTTCTTAATATCTTCCTTTCCCCTTTTCTGCTGAGTCTTTCTGCATTTCCTGACTTCACAGGTATTCCTTCTTTTAATTGTAAAGAAACAATTTCCTTTCAACATTTTACTAGTTCTGTGTTTCTTTCTTTCACATGCCTGTTTCTTACTGCTTCTCCTCACCCTCTTTTCCCCATATCTTTTCTCATTCCAATTTATCTCTTTCTTAATATCTTCCTTTCCCCTTTTCTGCTGAATCTTCCTGCCTTTTCTGACTTCACAAGTATTCCCTCTTTTAATTGCTTTCTTAAAACTCAACTTTTTAACCTTCCTTCTTTCCCCACTTCTTTGTAGCATTCTTTGTGTTAATTGTCTATTTAAAATGTCTTCTCCTTGAGTCGATTTCTCCTCCTCTGAGAATCTTTCTTCTTGTTCTTCAATCGCCATTTCCATTTTTTCTAGCACAGAGCAAAGTGTTTTGCCTCTTTCCTGTAGTAATTCTCTCATATTTTTAAGTTCCATTTTTAATTCCCAAAGAGATATCATCATTCTTATATCTTATGATCGTTAAAGTCCACAAAAAGAAACCACTTTTACTTTCCTTCTTTCTTCTTTCAGTTTTTTAAAGTTCTCAGCTATTCCAGTCCAGGGTTTGTACAAAAACATCAATCAGTCCCACAAACAATCTTTCCTTCCTTGCTTTTTCCTTTATTCTTGTTCTGCTTTCACTTTCTAAAATTCTTACTTTGTTTCAATATTTCTGTAATGTTATATCCACACCAGTTCATTCAAAAACAAGATGCTTTCCCTTTTAGTTAAACTAAATTTTTATCAAAAGGTGACACTCTCCATTATACAAAGTCTTCACTTTTCCCCCCTATATTTTTATTTAAGGTTTTTCGAACCTCAATATTCCAACACAATCCAGTCTCCAATTTGTAAACTTCATTATTATTATTCTTTGACAATCTTAAGTCCAGCTTTAGTTTTATACTTGTTTATTCCCAAATTATTTTAGTCCAATTTCATTAAATCTTTAATTCCAGCTTCTTCCTTTCCCGGTTCGAAGCCCCATTTAGCTGTCAAAAATATTTTTCTTTTTTTCTCTGTACCTTTGTAATTTCACCGCTCACTTTTCTTTTCTTAAAAATTCTATGTTACCTTAATCCTGGGGTACTTTTATTTGGTTATATTGCCCAGTTGTCCCGGTTCAGATGTTATCCACCTCTTTCTTACCTCCTGCACAAATCTTAGTTGAGCTGAGTCATCCTCTTCGGGATGGCCATTTTAGACCATCACTGCAGTCGTCTTCGGGAGGAAAAAAAACCAACCCCGGGGGGGGGGAGATGCGGCTCCCCACAATCAGGCTTGCTGCTTCCTCTTACTCCGCTGCCCCTCCAAGGCAGTTTCAGCCCCTAATCAGAATGATTGGGCCTCTCCGACGAAAGAGCACGAATGATAGCCACAGAGAGTTGCGATCTACCATCCGTCGGCGAGGAGGCTCTGCCTTCTTCCCCGACTCTCTAGAATATTCTTGAAGTAACTGTTTTTTCTGTTATTGTCATAGGAGAAAAGCTCCTTTCCTCATGAGAGATTAATGAACAATGAAATAATATTCATAAATGTCTGTCCTGAAAATCTGATTCATAGTAAAATAATTATAAAAACACACAATGCTTCTGTTATGCTAAAAAAGAAACTCTGGTTATAACCAGAACAGCTTTTTCAATATGAACTTCCTCTGATTCCTGAATTTTATACCAATTATTTGCTACATTTTGCCTCAGGTCCACATTGCAATCCTAGCTTTGAAAGATAGCTTAGTATAGATAACACTAAAATACTCAAAACAAAATATGATTACCATAATAAATCATACTGATTCTAGCTAGTTTAGGAAACATCACAACAGGAACACTAACTCTATTAGTGAAAATGTATCCTTGTTAGAATTGTGACCTCGCAAGGCAGTGGTAGCAGAAGATTAAGAAGCTCTTGGAGCAAAGTTTTATTCTTTCATACCAGTGCAATCTACTCCTAATAATCTATTTCCAGCTCCTGCTTGAAATTCTGCTTCTCCTGGTTACTATGATTGCTAAATTTATGATCGTTTTCATTGTTTATGCAATTGCCTTTACCTGGCAAACAAACAATAAACAACAACAGTGACAAATATGCATATAGGAGGTTATACCATGTATATATTTATACTGATCAGCCACTTTTATTTCTCTGATTTAGTGTGATTCATATGAGCTGATATATTTTTTAGGATACTATCCAAAGACTCAAAGAATTTCTCTAGAGTGCATCACTTCACTTGTGTTTTAAGAATAAGCAATTTTATACAGAATGTACATTTAGGCAAGCACATATACTTTCAGCCGAGAGATTTATTAGGTTATAAAGCGCTGAAAATAGAAAGCAATAAAATCATCAACAAATATAAATAGGGATCTTGGGGCTATTTAAGCATACTTAAATCCCATTGAAATAAAATTGCTGCTATAGTTCTTATATTACAAATATACCAATTATTACCTCTTAATGTGAAAATTTGACTTATCGTGTAAAATTTATCAGAACTTCTACCTACCATAACTAGCAAAGAGACATAATAGTATTGTGCTATATTTGGAGAATGCAGTTATCGTCTTGGGAACATCCTCTGGACTCAAGAGATCTTTGAACCCCCTTGCACATCCTGGTAAGAGAAGTTGAAAACCTCTGGGAAGTTGGAAATCAACTATTCTAAAACAGAAATAATGATGTTCACAAATTGACCCCCAAATCACTCCCAAGACTATTAACCATGGCCACTGAAAAAGTAGAATGTTTTTGATACCTGGGGTAATCTTCCATATTATGGAAATAAAAGATCCATGCTAATGATAGGTAGGTAGGTAGGTAGGTAGATAGATAGATGAATGATATGCAATCTCTAAGCTTTTTGAGGCCAAATCCTTACCACAATTGGTGCACTATTTAGACCACTATCACTGCAATCTTTCATCACTGGAACTTGTTCAATATAAGGTCTTAAGAGCAATTTTCCAAGTTCCTCACTATGTCCTAGTGCCTCACTATACAGGGAAGCTGGAATGGTGAGACTGGAGACTAAAACATGAAAATATACAGTGTGTTCCTCTACTGGTTGAAGCTGATATTTTTTCCTATAGGCTTAGTTCCACTCATATTAGGGAAGTTTTCAAATACGTTAGAAACAAGCAATTTACAGCTGGTTCTTTCTCCTAGGACTCTCTCCCATGGACATCCCTCATCAGAGAAGGGCCTTCACCTTAGCCTGATGTAAACCTCTCCCTGTAGCACTACTATTTGGAAGACACACAAAGATACCACATTCATTATGAGTATATCTTTGCAATTCAGGACAGGTAGAAATAATCAGACATTTTCTTGTATATTGCCAGTTTTATACACAACTTTGAAATGCCCTAATTATTCCAGTTCTGACCAGCAAAACTTAACAATGACCAGTATAAACAGGTGTTTTTTTAACTTTCCAATATCCACTCTTAAATAACACAAGATTGTCATATTTTACTATATATGGTGTCATGATAAATCAGGCAAAGAATAATTAAGAGTAATTGAACCTATCTGAATATGAATAGCCATATTAATGTTAGCACAAGTTCAATATTAACCATTGGCTACTTTTTACTTTTGTTGGTGTGTTCATGCCATGTCAACTCTAACTAATCATTGACTTACAGCATTTATTTAGTGATGAAAAGTTATGATGCCTTTAGAAAAGATAGCTTTTTCTCTGGTAATATCACACTACTAACCAGAGCATACAAAACATTTGCTAGACCAATACTCGAATACAGTTCATCAGTCTGGAACCCACATTACGTATCTGATATTAGCACAATTGAGAAAGTCCAGAAATATTTCACAAGAAGAGTTCTCCACTCCTCTACTCGTTGTAGAATACCTTATGCCACCAGACTTGAAATTCTAGAACTAGAAAACCTTGAATTACGCCGTCTTCGGTCTGATTTAAGCATGGTATATAAAATCATACATTGCAATGTCCTACCTGTCAATGAATACTTCAGCTTCAACCATAACAATACAAGAGCACACAATAGATACAAACTCAAAGTTAACCGCACCAAACTTGATTGCAGGAAATACGACTTCAGCAATAGAGTGGTCAATGTCTGGAATACTCTACCCGACTCTGTAGTTTCTTCCCCAAACCCCAAAAACTTTAACCTTAGACTGTCTACTATTGACCTCACCCCTTTCCTAAGAGGTCTGTAGGGGGCGTGCATAAGCGCACCAACGTGCCTACCGTCCCTGTCCTATTGTTTCTCTTATTCTTCTTTTATTTTTCTTATATGTACCCATTTCATGTATTCACAACTATGTATACACTTATACTTATTATCTTGTAAACAATTGGCAAATCAAATAAATAAATAAATAAAATAACTTACTTGGCACTTATGACCATCACACCATCCTTATGACCACATGATCACAACTTAGCACTTGGAAACTGGCTCACATTAAGAACTGGTTGCAGCATCCTACAGTCATGTGATTGTAATTTGCAAACTTTTTTGCTGATTTTCAACAAAATCCCCCAAAAGTGCTCATTGGGCAAATGGATTTGCTTAATAACCAACAAGAAATTGTCATAAAATCAGGTCCAACCTGGTCATAAATGAAGAATTTCATGTATTATACTATATTCTTCTGAAGTTTGAAACAAAACTTACCCTTTTGGATAATTTTATTCTTCATACATTAATAGATGTGTATGTGTGTGTATATGTGAGTGTGTGTATTGATATTTCAAAGATTTCTGAGAAACTGGTTTTGTAATTGAATATAATTTTCATTTTTTGCATTTTAATAAATTGGAAACAATTTAAAATATCAGTGTATTCTATAAGTAACAAACAAATAATTCTACAACAAATAAACACCAAATTTTATTATTGTACTTATACACCAGATAATGTTAAATAACTCAGTCATATGCCTGGAGTTATTCCTTTTTTATGCTTATAAGTATAATAGATAATAGGCCATGAGTAATTGAATGAACAAATGGAGTGAAATCATATCTTTACAATAAGATTATTGTATTGATGAGGGGAAAGTACCAGCTGGTTTTCGATCTACACCAGTTTGTGGTTATTCAGTCACAAATTTGTTTCTTTAAATATTTTCATGGAAGAGTAGGAAAGTAGTGCTTATGCATGAGGTGACATAGGATTTTTGTGGCTATAAATTCCAACATTTCCTAGAATGGTCAGATAACTACATAACATTGTATAGCCAGAGGATTATTCACAGAATGATAGGAAACCACAAGACTATAGGTTTCCCCCCCCCCTTTTCTGTGTATTGAATTCTAACACTTTGGTACATGTGTGTAATATATTCTCATGTTGAAACCAAAGAAGAGATTAATTCTAAATAAATTATTTCAGGTAGTGACTGAACCTTGATAAATGCACAGTAATAAACTTGACAATGTGGGAAACTACATCCAACTTTCTTTACAAGTCATTGTAATTTACACAGTGAAAATACTGGAGGATGTCCTTGCCAAAAATGTATTCCATATTTTGTAAATCCATTTCAAATAATAAGATGAAATAAATATGGGAAGGTCTCTCAAAATATTATTCTGTTTATTCTTTTCTGTTCATACTAGAGCACATTTTGGATGTACTTTATCATATCTTCTGGTTGTTATATTTTAGCAATAAAATATTTACTCTTCATCTATATCAAAATAGGAGATACAATAAATTTATTCTTTGAAACAAATCCTTATTGCAAGCAAATAAAGATATAAAAGAAAACCACAACCCTTTACATTTTGTAAATGGCTACTATAACTCAGTAGCATATTACTTATTCCAGTTTATGGAGTAACAAAACAAGGCCTTAAACTCAAGTATTAATGATGTAATGTTAGGAATTATTAGCCCTTTGAGGTAGACAAGGTCAGCAAACATACTCCAGAAGAATGTCTACTTTATACAGAGCACAGTAACAAAAACTTGAAAGTCTGAAAGTATTTTCCCTCCCTTTCTCTTAAAGCAAAGAATGGTCGAGTCATCTTAAGATTTTTTCCAATGCTTTCTTCTTTTTTTTATCCTAAATCAGTTTTTCTATGCGCCTTCTCACAATTCCTCCAAGCCCATTACAGTGGTTCCCTGCAGAAATAGTTTCCATATCTATATAACATACAATTATATTGAATCTTATTAGGTCATATTATCTTATTAGATCATTAAATCATATGCTTTGCCTTCTGCTGTAGATTTATTTTTAATATTGTCAGAGAAATGATTTCTGAATATTGTTTCAGAACAAAAACCAATATTAAATATTGAAAGTCCTTCTCTTTGCAATAATCTTAACAAAAATTGTGAAGCAATATTTTCACATTTTTTGAAAATTCATGAAAAAGTATAATGCATTCAAATATCTGGGAAATGTGGAAAAATTGTCAGCTTCTGATATGTAACACTTTGGTCACCTAAGCACTTCCTTGTATAAGAAATCGATGTGTGTTCAAAGAAAAACAACTATAAAAATTTAAGTACATTTACAAACTAAACAGTTGAGTGACCCAAAATGTGTCATTGGCAGCTTGGTGACAGACATCTGGTATGAGAAAATTCTGTCATGCTTTGAATAAAACAAAGAATGTCAATTTCAGGTTCTTTACCAGGTCCTGACATGTCTCCACATCAGTAAAAGCAACTGACAATCTTTGCTGCTAGAAACACAATTGTTATCAATAAAATTGACCCTTCACATGGAGTTGTTTGCTTGCTTGTCTGAACATACAGGCAGCTCATATTAATAAGGATCTGACTTTAGATTTGACATGTACTTCAGAAAGCACCAACCAGTCATTTCATGGATACCTACCATACCTGTTAGGTGTCATACCCATCCATCATATAAACCAAACTGATGATACCCAGGAACACTACCCAAGGGTAGTATCTATAAACCAGAAATGAGGAGTTATTTAGACTGCAGTCCAAAACAATCAATAACTCAAATCTCATATCCAATCAATTCATTATTATAAAAAAATACCAGAAATATTTCTTATAGCAAAGCTATATGTCAGAAAACAATGATTTAATTTCCAATCAGCTAAGAATGAATTTAGGAAGACTTATAGTATTCATGGCCTGAGACAAGGCAACAGCATGAGGAGATATCCTAAGATACTGTATATACTTTTGTGTAAAGTTTGTGAGATTTTTTTGCAATACAGTTAGGAAAATTTGATGAACCCTAAGTTTCTCATTACAGAGATAGACAACTATGGCTTTATATCCTGGAAATCTTGGGGCACAAAAGAGAAGGCAGCATGAAAAAAGGTTATGGCACAATGTTCATTCACTAATAAATATGGAACTTTTGAAATATGATAACTACAATGCAATCAGGGCATCAAATTAAGCTTCAAAATTTGAATGTGAAATTATACTCTGGTTCTTCAGAGAGTCTCATGAATTAAATACTTTTGTTCAAGTATTTTGTTTATTAATTAACAAAGAGATGTGCCCATTGAACTAAAAAAAAAAATTAGTGGCCACATTATTTTCTTCAAAAGTGTACTAATCTCTTGTTTTCAGGAATTAATTTAAGAAATCAAATATTCAAATGCTATGAATATCTACTCCTATAATGGACAATTAAGAAAAGAAATCAATGAATCATTGAACAAATCAACCCAAAATTCTCATTTGAGGCACAAATGAAATTATCCTATTTTAAACATATTATGCAAAGATCCAGCTATCTGAAGAACAGTTTAATGATGAGAAAGGTGGAAGAAAAGAGAATCAAGGTGGATCAGCCAAAAAGTGAATCAGTTACAGTAGCAATGAATATAACACTGGAAGTTATGAAAGGTCATGTTATGAACAGATTGCTATGGAGAAAATCTATCTACGTGCTACGAAAAATGTTTGGTTCACATAATCAATCAAATAATTGATCAATCAATCAAAATGTATTGATTTGGGCCTGTTGGCTGCTATTTCCTTCTACTGCCAAGCCTCCACTTCCTAAGGATTGCATGAATTGCATGGATTGCCCATAGATTGTGACTATGTAGGACAGACGTGGAGGAAGCTAACCAGCAGATTGCAAGAACACAAGCAAGCAGTCAAACAAGGAGACCCAAACTCACATTGCAATAAACAGGGACATACATTCAATTTTGCAGTTTCTAAGATGGTTGGATGAGCAGGCACAAAAGCATCCAGGGAAGTGATTGAAGCCTGGGAAAAGGCCTCGCATCAAACAATAGGAGTGCTGATTTACCCTCAGCTTATCAAGAAAATGAAGATGGCGGCACCCAACTAGGAAGGTGAGGCTCTTGCTCCTGGAGCACTATCTCCCTATAAAGCCACCACCTGTACTAGAAATCATCTTTAAAGCTGCCGCCTGCACCAGTAACCATGAGTAAACCAGAGCCCAAAAAACAAGCCCCAAAACGCTGGACTCTGAAGCTCTGGAGCCCTAATCATGCTGGTGGAGCTCCTGCTAGCCGATCCAGAGCCCTCCTCTCCTTCCCCAGAGAAGTGAAGCTCTTTCCATCAAGCTCTATTAACCACACTGGTGGAGCTCTTGAACTGAATCACTTGGAGCCAGCAGAGTGCAAACAGCGTACCTTCATTTAAATCCCTCACGCAGCTGATTGAAGTATCTTCCACACCAGACAACGTGTTTCCATTAATATCCCCCACACAGTTTCCCCAGAGGTACACCGGACAGCTGGCAGGGAGAAACAAGGAGGGAGGAGAAAGCCCTGAGGCTCTTAGGGGCCAAAAGTCACCTTGGATGGTGGTGAAGGCAGCGGAATGCTTCGGTGGTTGCGAGGAGAGGAGAGTCTCCTCGACTGACCTGAAGAAAACCCCTCCATCCGAACTAAAAAGAAAACTGCCAGCATGGCTGAATCGAAGCCAGGAAGGCAGCTGAGATGGAAGTGAAAAAGAAAGGAAAGATCTTGTAATAGCGTGCTTAGTCTTGGTAAGAATCACTCCAATTTCTGCAGTGGAATTTTTCTTGGAAAATGGGACTCAAAGGAGGAAATTAGCTGCGATTAATGATCAGGAGTGACTATCAGATTTAGTTTTAAAAAAAAGATATTGCAGCTAGAAGTAACTTTAAAAGTAAAGGATTGATTGGATTGGTTAACCCAAATTTCTGGACTGTATTTTTACTACTACTCAAGTCAACTTGAAGAACTTTAGAAAACTATTGGAAAACAATCTTATTCAGAGACATATTGATTGTAGTTAAAGTGTTTTAATTCAGTGAGTTTTGCTAATCCAGCGTGCTTTTGAACATCTTGTTACAGCCTATTGTTTACAGAGTAATAGCAGCAGCCATCAGAGCAATAAATTCCTTCCACCCAGGAAATAACAGCTGCTAGTAAAACAATTAACCCTTTCCTTGCAGACTTTCAATACTACCTCATTACTTTAATCAAACACTGATTAATTCATTACCTCAAAACTTACAACTTTTCTACCTCATTACCTATATCAATGATTAGATAATCAATTTCTATAAAATAATTTATTAATGGTTTAATTGATTTATTGTTTTAATTGATTAGTGTGATTAGAGTATTTAATGCAAATGGTGTGATTACTGATTAGTTTAAAAGATCAAGATTCATGTAATTTAATTGATTAGTAAAATTAGTGATTTAGTAAATTTAATTGAACAGTGTGATTAATGATTAGTGTAATTAATTGATTAGGCTGATTGTTGCTTAGCAAAATTATTTGACTAGAGAGATTATTGCAATTGATTGATTGGTGTGATATTGGCTATATTGATTACCCAAAATTGTTTCATTAAGTAATTTAATCAACCTACCATCTTAACAAACCTACCATGCCAAGAAAAAAATCCAATGCCAAACCACAACCTAAAGAGAAAGTAATCCCCACCAATGAACCACAAGACTCCTACACATGCCTTAAATGCTACAAAACTCTAAAGGATAATGAAAATTCCATCAAATGTTCTCTATGTAACAAATACACTCATCATGACTGCTTGGGATTACCCGAGCAAATGATTCAATACCTAGAATCAGCCAATGAGTTTCTATATCTCTGCAAATCATGCAGACCTAAATTGGATCTGTTAGAAAGAGTTGATACCATAGAAACATGAATAACATCCCTTGACACCATAGTAGCATCCCTGGATGCTTTAAAAGAAAGATTATCCAACCTTGAAAAAAAAGACACAATGCAAAAACCTGAACATCCAATAGCTACAACCCATATCTTTACCCAACAACCACAACCCAATCCACAACCCAATCCACAAAAAAACATAAATCAGACAAATAATGATATCCCAATCCTCATCAGAGAAGTTGTTGAGCATGAACGGAAATGTCCAAACGCCATCTTATTTGGTCTAGAGGACATCAATGACAATGATGACATCACAACTGTCCGAAACATCATCAGTGATTATCAAGCATCAACCATCTCCCCTGATGAAATACTTGACATTTCCTGCATTGGCCGAGAGCTCAAAAACAGAGACGATTCTGTGGCCCCATGCTTCTGCAGGGTCATTTGCAAAAATGAATCAAGCAAATGTATATTCATTTATACTGTAAATTCACTTGCCAAAAGCAACACCAACTATAAGAACCTCCGTTCTCGCCCTGACCTAACCATACAGCAACGTGCCCGCTCCCGTGTACTCCGCACTGAACTCAAAAAACATCTAGACAATGGAGAGAAGGACCTGTACATTGACTACTGTGCTGACTGTATCAAAAGTAAGTCAAACAACCCACAATTCAGCTTTAACTTTCAACCACAACTCTACCTCAACCAATCCAACATCACCCAAGACTAGGTATGCACGCCCCTAACTACCTTAATTCCAACTACTGCTGGCCTTAAATGCAAGCTACTCAATGCAAGAACCCTTGTGATTAAAATACCTGAATTTCTCCTCTTACTAAATATGGCTAAATTTGACATCATATTTGTTTGGGAAACATGGCTCAACGCATCTCTCCCTGACTCTATTACCATAGTAAGAAACTATCATATTTACTGATCAGATTGTGAAATCCATAGAGGAGGTGGTGTTGCTATCTTCTATAAAAAGTCCTTACATCTAAAAAACATCCAAGTTACCCAGGAGCTTGCTCTTCCTGAGACCATCAACTATCCTTAAATATCACATTTCGATTCTTACTATGTTACAGAGCACCTGATTATGACATCGAACATGTAAACAAGCTAAATTCACTACTAACATGGGCAACATCCTGCCCACATGCTTTTATCTTTCTTGGTGACTTCAATCTACCTCATATTGACTGGACCCTAAATGAATGTACATCTGAACCTATACATGCAACCTTCTACAATGCTGTTAAAAATATGGGACTGGAACAACTAGTAACCAACAATACTAGACTAAACAACTGCCTCGATCTCATCTTCTGCAATAGTTTGAATTTAATTTACGGAATATAAACTAAAGAACACTTTTCCAACAGTGACCACAATATCATTGATTTTGTGTCAACATACGCCCACACAAAAATCATCACAATGATGTAATCCCCAATTATAACTTCAAAAAAGGCAACTATGATCTTATAGACAACGATCTCTCATCCCTTGATTGGCAATCTCTATTCACTGGATGCAATACTATTGAAGACCATTCAACATATTATTACTTGAAGTCAAAAGAGTCATCAAATTATATGTACCAATAACAAACCCCCAAAATAATAATAATATAAAAACAAAAACAAATTACCCATAACAATAAGGAAGCTCCAATCCAAAAAGAAATCCCTTTGGCGGAAAAACAAATCTGGTCACATTGCCAATTTCAAAAGCCTATACAAAAAATTATGCCACCAGATAAAGACTGAATGCACCAATTATCACATTAAACAAGAGGAAAACCTTCTAAGCACCAATTCCACCTGCGCTTTTTACAATTTTGTAAACAACAAACTAAAAGACTCAAGGTCCATCCCACCCCTGATAGGACCTAATGGTCAAGACTGCAATGATGACACCATTAAAGCCAACGTCTTTCATGCATTCTTTGGCTCAGTATTTGTAAACAGCAATGGATCATGCCCAGTATTTCCTAGCCGAAACACAGAAAACTACAATGATCTAATACATATCGATTTTATAGAAGACAATGTTGAAAAAGCACTACACAATCTAAAACCATTTCTATCTATTGGACCGGATGAAATATGTGCCTACTTCTTAAAAAAGCTATCCACTGCCATAGCAGAACCTCTAAGCATAATCTTTGAAAAATTCTTCAGGACCAGCTCCTTGCCTAACCTATGGTCAGAAGCCACGGCCATCCCCATCTTCAAAAAGGGAGACCCCAGCCTACTTGAAAATTACAGACCAATCTCTTTATGCTGCGTCACCTGTAAAGTCATGGAATCAATTATTAACCAATCCATTATCCTCTGCTTAGAAACAAACAACCTACTCTCCAATAAACAATTTGGTTTCAGAAAAAAACTATCCTGTAATCTGCAACTCTTACACTGCAAAAACATATGGACTACACAACTCGATCGGGGCAAAACAATAGACGCAATCTACATAGACTTCTGTAAAGCCTTTAATTCAGTGGTACACGACAAACTACTCCTAAAACTAAAATATTATGGTATCTCTGGACACCTTCATAACTGGACAGAAGCATTCCTGTCAAACAGACAGCAAATGGTCAAGTACTAGAGTCCACTGTAACTACATAGTCAAAAAGGCATTAAGAGTTGTTAACCTAATCCTACGTAGCTTTTTCTCTGGTAATATCACACTACTAACTAGAGCATACAAAACATTTGCTTGACCTAATACATTATGTATCTGATATTAACACAGTTGAGAAAGTCCAGAAATATTTCACAAGAAGAGTTCTCCACTCCACTACTCATTGCAGAATACCTTATGCCACCAGACTTGAAATTCTAGACCTAGAAAACCTAGAACTATGCTGTCTTCGGTCTGATCTAAGTATAGTATATAAAATCATACATTGCAATGTCCTTCCTGTCAATGAATACTTCAGCTTCAACCATAACAATACAAGAGCACACAATATATACAAATTCAAGGTTAACCGCACCAAACTTGATTGTGGGAAATACGACTTCAGCAACAGAGTGGTCAATGTCTGGTATACTCTACCTGACTCTGTGGTTTCTTCCCCAAACCCCAAAAACGTTAACCTTAAACTGTCTGCTATTGACTCCACCCCTTTCCTAAGACGTCTGTAGGGGATGTGCATAAGCGCACCAACGTGCCTACCGTCCTTGTCCTATTGTTTTTTTTATTTTTCTTATATGTATCCATTTCATGTATTCCTAACTATGTATTTACTTATACCTATTATCTTATAAGCGATTGACAAATCAAATAAATAAAAAATAAATAAATGAAGTACTTAGGAAGTGAGGGCTTGGCAATATAAGGAAACAATAGTGATGACTTAATAGGCAGCCATCAACACAATCAACACCCATCTAAAAAGCTGCACATAACAGCCACCATATAAATATCACACAAAGCACACAGAGAAGTTTATTTTATTTTATTTTTATTTATTTATTTATTTTGTCAAACATTTACAATATAATAGAAATAAGAACAAACATAAGTTTAAATACATGAAATAGGAACTAATAATTGGGGACAATAGGACAGGGATGGTAAGCATGATTATGCGCTTATGCATGCCCCTTACAGACCTCTTAGGAATGGGGTGAGGTTGATAGAAGTTAGTTTGAGGGTAAATGAGTGGGGGTTTGAGCATGTGACAACAGAATCAGATAGTGAATTCCAGACATTGACCACTCTGTTGCTGAAATCATACTTTCTGCAATCAAGTTTGGAGTGGTTTGCATTTAGTTTATATATGTTGTGTGCTCTTGTGTTGTTGTTGTTAAAGCTGAAATATTCATTAACTGGTAAGACATTGTAACATATGATTTTATGTACTATGCTTAAGTCCAATCTTAGCCGGTGTAGTTCAAGGTTGTCTAAGCCTAGAATCTCAAGTCTGGTAGTATAGGTTATTCTGTTGTGAACAGAGGACTGTAGTACTCTTCTTGTAAAATACTTTTGGACTTGCTCAATTGTATTAATGTCTGATATACAGTGCAGATTCCAGACAGTGGCACTGTATTCAAGTATTGGTCTAGCAAATGTTATGTATGCCGTAGTTTGCAAATCAGTATTACCAGAGGAGAAGTTCATAAGATCAGATTACAACTCTTTTTTTTTTTGAACATTTTATTTGGGTTTTCACAAAAACAAAATACAAATAAAACATCTTTTTTGAAAATAGCATGGTCACAGGTTATCACTTCTTCATACAGACACAAAACTCAATTTCATATCTTATTATCATTTTATATTTTCTACATAGTTTTTCCCCTTTTCTAATTTTCTCAACTTTGTTTTGATTATCTCAATTCAAATCATTATATTTATACTTTTGTCTGTCCTGTTACAATTTACATTATCTTTTCTTATTAAACAATTTTTTTCCTGTAGTTACCTATTAGAGTATGACACCTTTATATCCTTTAATTTTATCCATTCAAGCTCTTATTTAAGCTTCAATGTATAGCTTTAAGATTATAGCATTCAATATAATACATAACTTCCAATCAAATTCTGTACATTCTTAAATAAAACATATTCTAAATATATATATAATATATATATATATATATATTAATATATATTAATTAATATATATATATATATATATATATATATATATATATATAATTTTTCTGATTCTGCTTGGTACATTCTTAAAATAAACACTATATTCTTAAAAAGACCATAAATATATATATATATATATATATATATATATATATATATATATATATATATATATATATATATATATATATATATATATATATATATATATCAAAAACACATTCCATTCCAATTTAATTCCATCATTAATATGCATTAAAATCTTAACATCTTTAACATTTCTTTTCAATTAAATATCATACTTCCTTGGGAACACTTATAAACTTTCCATTCTTTTCCCCCCCATATTTCTCTTATATTTTCATAAATCATTACTAATACTTAAAAATGTTCCCTTTTAATTCTCTCAATCATTTTAATTCATTTATTTATTAACAAACATCCCACTGCATTACAATAAATATTTTATCCATCATCATATTTTCTAAAGTTATTTTTATTTGTAATATAACAAAGGTATCTTATGTACCTTTGCAGAATCCCTTTTACAATTAAATTTTCACCCATTATCTCTAAACAAACTTATGGTTACAATCCTTATATCTTTTCCCTGTTTCTCCATTTGTTGTTTCTGTCTTTTACAACTTCTTTTCCTTGCCTTCTTCCCCCTCTTCTTCTCCCTCCCCTTTTTACCCCCTCGTCTCTCTACTTCTAACTCTCTCATCTGTAATCCCCTCTTCTGTTGCTTTCTAATATTATACTTATCTTTCAAATTGTTCTTCTTCTTTTGGTTGTTTTTTCTATTCTTAAACCTTTCACTCTCTTTCCCCCCTTTTCTTTTTTCCCCCCACTTAAAATTATTTGATCATTAAAGATGGCTTCTTCTTTGTCCCAATCTTCTTGTTCTGCAAGCGTTTCTTGTTGCTTCTCATAGTTCCAGATCTCCATTTCTAAGAATTGAAACACGAAGCCAAAAGAACTTCTCCCTTCTTGTGCATCTTCTTTCCATTTTTAAAGTTCCGTTTTCAGTTCTTCTAAGAGTGATACCATTTTAAAAACTTTTAAACAACCACCCAGTAAATTTTAGTCATCTAGATGCAAAAACCAAAAATCACCAAGAAATCCAAATAATCCAAGGCTGTTTCTACTTGCTTCTTTTTTCCACTTTCTCTTCCTGGGGTTCTATTATTTTGTTACCAAGTTTCCATTAAAATATATCTTTGAGGAATTTTGTTAAAATTTCACTGTAAGTTCCTTTTAATTACAGTTCCATTCCTTAATTCCAGGCAGTCTCCTCCATTTTTCCAGATCCTGCCCTTGTATTCTTTTTTTTTTCCTTTCCAGCTTTTAAAAACTTTTAAATGTCCAGGAATCTTTATTTATCCCTATGACTTTTATTTTCAGCTTAGATGCCTATTAATGTCAAAGTGGATTTCTTTTCCAGTTTCTTGCTTAAGTCTCTTAGCTGTCAGTATAAGGAAGGGAAGAAAAAAAACCTAATCCTTTCCCTTCTCTCTCTCCTTTGCAGCTTCAAAATCTTCTTTGGGAACAATGTTGTTAAGTTTAAATTCCAGGGTACCTTATTTGTTGCTTTTGCTGTTTGACCCGGTCAACCAAAAACTTTCTCTTCTTATCTTCCTCCTGCACATTCATTTCTGGTCGAGTTCTTCTTTGTGGTGGCCATTTCTGACCACCACTACAACTGCCTTCGGGAAAGGGAGTAATGGCCAGCTGGGGAGAAGAGATGCGGCTCTCCTCAACCCTGCAGGCATTCTCCCCCCTCTTCACCACCTCTACAGCGTGGCTTAGCCCTGAAACCAGCCAGTTCGGGGCACTCCAGCGGCGAGCATGGATCGAAGCCTCGGAGAGACGAGGTTTCGGTCTGTCGCCGAAGAAGCTCAAACTGGAAGTCCAGATTACAACTCTTAAAGCCTTTTTTTGCAATGTTGTTGCAGTGAGTTTTGGTGCTTAGGTCATTCAATATGAGAACTCATATTGATAGAGTGAGGGTCATCAATGAGGTCTTATCTGCCTAGATTGTATTTGGTGTATTGATTTTATTTTTACAAATGTGTAGGACAGAGCATTTGTTGGTCGAGGTTTTTAGTTGCCAACTGTTTGACCATTCAGACACATAATCAAGGTCGCTTTGAAGGACGATAGCATTGTTGGTGGTGTTGAATAGTTTACATCATCAGCAAAGAGGATGCAGTTACTTATAAGGTGATCACAAAGGTCATTTATATAGAGTGTAAAGAGTGTGGGTCCTAGAATGCTCCCGTGGGGGACATCGCTGTTAACTGGTGCAGGGTTTGATAAGGCGTTTCCTATTTTTACTCAGTTCCCTGAGGATGGGTTCCAATATGAGTTCAAAAGCTTGGAAGACAAAACTGGTCCTGGTGACCAACACAGATTGGATCCTGCAACATTACCCCAGGACATGTCTATTTGCCTTCATTCATGAAAAATGTTTATATTTTAAAAAAGCAGGCTAAATAGTTGTCCTATACTACAAACCATTTGACAAACCATTCATATTAACCATTTGTGCTTCAAAAAGGTCATTGAGTCAACCTAAATCAGTTTATTCCTATATTAAAAACCATCAGCTACAGTTTTATTGTATCCATGTAAGTGAAAGTGTTGTGTCATGTACTATTAAAAAGTTCTATTATTCTTGTAGGATGGTTAGTTTGGACACATAAATGATTATATGGTATAGACTTGGCCATGGAAGTCAAACAGGATTAAAAATTTAAGATTAATACATTCATGGAAAAGACAAAACAGTTATTACTTTATAAATGCCAATCAGCAGCATTCACATCAAGGGTTCTGTTCAGTAAAATAAAAACTGCAGATTTCTAAGAGTATCAACCATATTGCCATGATATTATAAGTTTCTGAGCAACCAGTAGGAAATGTGACTTTCATTATTTATTTCACTTATATCCCACCTTTATTTTTATTAAGATTAATAAGACCTAATAAGATTTAAGTAAAGGCAGTGGACAGATTCAATGCATGTAGAATTGTAATACTTATGAAACTCCCTGAAAAAGACATCTTCCCTTATTCTACACTCAGAAGACATCATCTTTCCTTTAATTTAATGAATAGATAGTAGAGCAATACATCATAAGCATTCTGGGAAAAATTACAATGTTACGTGCTCTGATGTTATTTGGAACAAAAAAAAGTTGCCTCCAGTTAACTGCCATATTAAATGATGTGCTGAATGAGTTAAATTTATTTAAAGGAAGTTTGAAATGCAAATGTGACTGTCAGATCATTTTTTTCAGTAGTCCAAACCATAAAACAGTACATCACTCCAAAGTACAGAAGCTGAGCAATCAGGAATAATTATTGTGGCATATACATCATAGCTATGGACAATAAACATGAGTTCTTCCTTTAAAAAATGCCATGAGAATTATTTTTTTACTGATCATTGAACAGAATGCAGAGTATAAGCAGGTTTCATGTAACTGGAGTAATTATTAAGTAATACCATTGATCTGCGGAGATGAACTTTCAGGGATGTAAAGAAAATTACTCAATTTCTTACAATTTCTTTCATTTCTTAGTATAATTACATGTTAATTCCTATTGCTGCAGTAAGTGAAATAATTATGCTTAAATTATGGACTATTGTATTGCCCACCAGATGTAGTCCATTGTATTTCCTTTTATTTTTCTTCACTCCATGTCCAAAGTTACAAATAATACATTTGTCTTTCAAACGTATGTAAAATTAACTTACATGGAGATATTTCAGTGGGACATATGGGAAAGAAGGATAAGTGACTATTTATAATTTGTCTTGAGAGAAGTCCAAGTATCCTGTGGGTAGCAATATGACTGTACTAAACCAAGAAAAGAAATAAGGATACAAGTGACTCTTAACAAAGGACAAAATGAGATAACTGGGGGGAAAGTGCTTTTACCAAATTTAGCAAAATGGGTTTTGTTTTCTTTTTTCTTTGCCTTTAACATTGTAAGTTTCTTGAGGAAAAGTCTGCTTGAGAAATGAATATACATTATAGAAAAGAACTCATAAGTACCGCATCTGCCTCTCCTTCTCAGCTGATGATCAAGATCGGTCCTGGTCCATTCATTATTCAGTTAAGGTGATGAACCCAACTGCCAGTATCCAAATATTGTAAGGGTCCACAGAACTTGGTCAATCACACAAAAGACAGATTAGTAATGCTCCCAAAGTGAAAGACATCGCCCTATCATTCATTTATTAGAAATAAACAGAACAGATTAAAAGACCAACAGTGATAGATGCAAGATGCATTTCATATTGACTCATCAGTAGCTACATTACAATAACATGCTTAAAATCAGTCTCAAATATAAAACCTAGCAAGAGCATTAATTAAGCTTATAACGTGTGCAGGAAAGCAAACAATGACAAGCCCATTGGAGGCATAGATTGACTTATAGCTATTTCTGCACGCACAAGGTAAGCTTCAATGGGTTAATGGCAACTGCTTCAGCAAAATGCAGAAAACAAGAGTTCCCATGGTGCAGTAAAACTTTAAACACAGAGTTTGGATCCACCTGGTGGCCCATAGCTAGTAAGTGTCTTGCAATGACCAAAGAAGGCATTTTATGGCCATGATTTCCATAATGGACTAATTGTTTTAAATAGAACAGAATTTCAGAAAAAGCTATTCCAAGCCACAGTTGCTTCATGAATGTTGATGCCTCTAACACCAAGATAGCACACTAGATGCCTGATAATGTTTTCAACATGAATACTTTATTTTATATAAACACCAAAACAATGTTAATTACATGCAATTAAGGAACCTATAGAAAAAAGTCAAATGAGATAGATACTTTGATAAACTTATTGTGCTTAAATGTCATAGATCTTTTCAAGCTATTATGCTTTAACAATTTACTTATTCTCAAATAATAGACTTTTTAAAAAACTTTTAATGCAAAAGACTATGTTATTGTGGTGATGGAGCAGTTGAATCACTGACTTATGTATTACTATACTATATTTCCAGTAGAGGCTTTGCAACTAAAATAATAATAAGGAGAAATAACTCAAATGGTCATAGAAATTATGCTGAGTTGTGAGAGGGGAAAAGGGCATCTCATGAATAGCTGCTGACTGCAAGGAATGTGTCCTAAGAGCTGTTAGCTGCCCACTGTGGATGATTGCATAATTGCTTCCTGCTGAAGGTCAAGACTATAAGGGAAATTTAGGAGCAAGGTTCCAAAAAGCAAGCTCACTGAGCAAATGAACAGAGACATTTAGGAAGAGTTTGCCATGAATCTAATGGAAATCTAATGAATCTAATGGGAATCTAAGGGAAAGCCTTATCCATTTCTTTTCTACTTAGACATTTGTATTTTCTCAAATGCCTAAAGATGGAAGAGAGAACCAAAACAAAGGAAAACTTTTCAACTGATAGTGTAATATGAAGCAAAATTGATGACAAATGGATAAAAACTACAATTGTGAGTGGCAGTACACACAGAACATGCTTGGAAAGACTTTAAACTGACAGGAGTATGGGAATAAAATACTTGTGCGATGTAAAAAGAAAGATTGTTGTTGAAGAGGTTCTTTCATATTGCTAAAAAATCTGAAAGAATACCAGCTCATAAAATTCATGGTCTTCGCTATTCATATACTAATTCTCTGAGTATGGAAACTGATACAATGAAGGCAATACAGAACAATAAATATAATTTAATAAAATTTGGCTTATGGGCTAAATTCCAGGACTAGAATATAGAAATTGAAGTGTGCAATTTGTGCAGAAATAATAAAAAGGTGGATTTGTACTCTATATTATTTCTATTTGGAAACTTGAATGAGCGCCCAAATTAAACTAAGTGGGGGAGAAATAAAAGCAATATCGTTATTATATACTATCACCCATCCAGATAGGAAGAACATATGAATTCTGTAATCTACAATCAAACTGCCTGTGTTTTTTTAATTTGAAGGCCTGTCTGGATCCCTAGTGATAGGAAACTTAAACTAACCTAATATCTTTTGAGAGACAAATTCTGCAAACATGGTCCCTGCCCAATGATATTTTTAACTTGCCCTGTTGAAAACATTCTGAGAGCAGTGAAAGATACAAGAAGACCAGCAAATTAGGTTACAGAAGAAACTAGCTAATAGTCTGTACAGGTTCTTATGTATCATTCTGAATAAATCTTGGAAAACTGGTGAAATACCAAATGATTTCTTTTTTTAAATTTCTTACATTTGTTTTCATAAACAGAAATGAAGTCTCTTGATACAATGATAAAACCTATACATTTGTTTGGTTTCTCGGTTTCTACACACAACATTGATCCTGTAACATTGATCAGCCTTTTCATTACATCAATAGACACCCATTTCATTGAATAAGCTAGAACAACTTTTCAATTGTAAAATAGTATATATACTATGTATACTATAAACTATATATCTATCTCTATCTCTATCTCTATCTATCTATCTATCTATCTATCTATCTATCTATCTATCTATCTATCTATCTATCTATCTATCTATCTATCTCTATCCATCCATCCATCCATCCATCCATCCATCCATCCATCCATCTATCTATCTATCTATCTATCTATCTATCTATCTATCTATCTATCTATCTCTATATATATCGCTATCGCATATTCAATAAATCCATAAATCTTATTTCCTGCTGTGGATGAATATTTTCTGCTCCTGGCTGGAGACATGTCTACAAATGAGCAAAAGGCAGACTGCCCAAAAGTTCCAAGGCTACAGTTATACTGAATCTCTGGAACCAATTCCTACTTTGTCAAGGTCATCTAACTCAACAACTCCACAATCTTGACCAAGTGACACTCACCCTGATCTGCAAATGTAAACACCCATCCATCAGGAAAGATGCTAACTCAGATTACAAAGCAATAAGTCTATGCAGTTTAAGAGGGTTCAGTTAGCTAAGAAGATCTGGCAAGAGAAGATAACTTACTGCAGAAGGTTTGATTATTTTCAGCTGTATCCTGGAAGAAGGCTGAATATGAAATGTTTAAACTCTCCCTTAGATGCAGCAAGTTGCTACTTGTCCAATTCAACTATTGCTGGCTTAACTACAGTATGGTCTGTTGACCACACATCCAGAATTCCCCTCCAGCTTAGTATTTTGGCTCAACTTGTTTTTGAAACAATCTTTACTCTTGGTGCTGACAAAGTGTGCCTGGGGTATTGAAAATTAATCTTTTTTCCCTCTCTTCATTATATTTCTACTGCTCAGCTTCTTATTCTATTATGGAAGAATTGTACATCCTATCTTGTGTTAGTAATTTAAGTAATGTGTAATTAATTTTAATTACAAAGCTACACCAAACTACTGGGAAATATATAATGGTAATTCCAAAGTTTAGATATGTTATTTGTAATCACATTTACAATTTTATACTGTATAATTTTTCCCAAAAAAAATCAAATTAAGAAATATATACATGTTAGATACAAATAAGACATTAATCATATGATGACCATATCATATGATTAACCATTTTATTGTGTGCGAATGAGGAACATATTATTGTTAAAGTTTATAAATTGTTATTGAAACTGACCTTGGAGAATGAGTATATGAAGCAATATATGATTCAGTGGGCAAAGAATTTTGGACATAATATAATGCTTGAACACTAGGAAAAAAATGGATGAAAAATTTAAAATTTATATTAAATTATAATTGAAAATAATTTTTAAAAGAATAATATACCATTGGTACCTACCAGATAAATTGTCCAGAATGTGTAAAGATACTTCAAATGAATGTTGGAAATGTAAATGTAAAGAAGGAACTCTCCCATTTATGGTGGACTTGTGATAAAACAAAGAAATATTGGACCAGAATTCACATCTTAATACAGAAGATTCTTAAAGTTGATATAAGAATAAAACCAGAGACTTTTCATTTAGGCTTAATGAACAAAGAATTTTGGCCCCAGGTATATTTACTATATTGAGAAGTTGCAATAAGCTGCTTGTGTGCTCTATATTAGATTATATTTTTCCTTCTGAAAAGGCATGTTTTAAAAGGCATGTTTCCTAATATGTTATATATGTTGCCCATTTTCTCCATATTTTTCCAGAAATAATGCATTTTACATATATCTCCATCAGACACACAAGATACATGCATATTTTCAGCTAATATTTTATCTATGAAGAACACAAGACCAAATTTAATAAACAGTATGCAGTTTTTGGGTGGAATCAATATGTAATACTTTGTTGTGGTACAGTGACACTGTGAAGTGACTCCAATCCACACAGTGAACTGCTCTACCAGCTTTTTAAAGTACCTGGTAGAAATAGTCATTCATGTTTTCATAACTGGAATGAACATCAATTTCACAAGTCTAGATTTGATTTTGTACTGATATTTATATGAAAGACTCTTGTTTATACTTGTTGCATTTTTAAAGTTAAGATACATATTGTCTATGTATGCATATATATTTGTGCATACAAACAATATAACTATTCTATAATTATTTTCAATCTGGAGTGAATAACAACAGCTATTGTTTTAACTTCTCATGGGATGAATGTATCCCATGGCTTCCTGGTGGATGACATCTGTTTCAGTAAGTAGTCATTCATCACTAAACTGTCCATGTCAAGTGTTATGACTGTTTCGCATTTGGTCAATCCTAAATCAGCCCTCTATTTCACTACAATTCTCCTCTCATTTTTGTCTCCCTATAAACTGCAGCCACCTGTGTATGTAACCTTTCAAGACTATAAATCTCCTGTAATAAGGGAATTGTTGATCCTTGAGGGAGCCACAATATTCCTTATTGATTTTGCTGCATAGACCTGACAAAACCATACTTTATTTATGAGTATCTAAGCAATTTTTCCCAGTCCCTAACCCCCAAAGCAATTCTGTCTTTTCTCACCATACCTGTTCCCACCAATAACTGCATGTGCTTCTAAAATCTCTTTTATAGAAATTTATTCCATTCAATTGAAGAATTGGATGTGTTCTTTTAAGATTATGGGATAATAAAATTGACTAGTATTTAAGGTACCACAAACACTTTGTTTTATAGTTCTTTATATACACTACAGAAAGGCATAAGTTTTGAAGGTGGACATTTGGTTGAAATTTTGGTAGAACAATACTGAAAAATTGTACAGAGGACTTTCCTATTGAGTATAGAATAATTCTTCCCATCCAGAATAAGCTTTTAGAGTTCCAGAGGTAGCAGAAAAGCAAAATGTTTTAACAAGCTCCCTGGGCCTATCTCTCCACTTCCTATAGCTACTGTACCTAACTCTACAGCTAGGCAGTACTGTATCAATAAATGACAAGATCGGTACAAGTAATGTCTATAGTTAAGACTTGATGTAATGGGAATAAAATGCATCATTTCAACATTTTCATAGTAGGGGTTATGTGACAGCTCAGCAGGGCTAAAAGACCAGCCAACTAGTAGCTAAAAATTCCTGTGCTGAAGGATATAATTACTGCATAGTCCCAATCTGTCATATCACTGAGTAAATTCCACTGGATAGACTAAGAAAGAAGTTGAAAAGAAATTGTTCAGAGCACTTGTCAAAATTATAGGTGAGATGTTTTATAGTAATCTGTGTTTTGTTTCAGTTGTAACACAAGTCATTCTCTCTTTCTCTGGTTCTAATGGATTTACTTGTAGGATAGGCTAAAGTTAATCAACTATGATTTTTTTCTAACAATGGAGAAGAGTTACTTAGCATGAAAAAAGTAGTGTTCATCTTTTCATTTTTCCCCTTCAAAATCCTGATGTAAGTGTCTTATCCAATAATATAGTAAGTGTGTTATATCTACAACTAGGGTATATGGTAATATACTTTAGAATTTATTGACCAGAGTTGCATCAACAATTTGGATCAAGATAACTCTTGTTTTTACACTATACAAGAGCATAATTACTGTGAAATATTTGCCTTTTATATTTTCTAACGCTTAGGTGCATTTTCATAATACAGTTTTCAGAATACATTAAAATAATACATGGTTAACTGCAATTTGCATCCAATAATTTACAAGTGCAATTCAATTTCAACCCAGTTTATAAATGGCCATCTTGCATTCACTAACCCATAATCTAAGGAAATATACTGCATTATAATCATTTGCACAGAAATTGATTTATAAAAATTTGTGTCTAGATATAGATTTTATGTCTCTCTCTATGAAATCTCTGTGAGGTATTATGTAGATAAATAAAAGCAACAATATTACTGTACTTTCTGATATGTACTCTTTAAAAATGCCCTCTTAAAGGAAGATGCTAACACATAATCTTTTAAAAAATGTTCTTAGCTTGATTAAAATTTGTCTCTATGATAAAAAATGGTTTGCATTACTTAACTAAAATTGAATATTTCTATGTTGTTATTACCTACATGAAACAAATAACAGTTGAAGCAAATAAATGTTTTATAATATATTTTACCCAGTTTTATGTTGACAATGTCATCTATACAATTTTCCTGCACTGTATAATGATATTCAGTTTTTACTGTAAATATCCCAGACTAACCTCAATTTACTAGCAGATAGAACCAGATCTACCAAAACATTTTCATTTTTCTTGTGTTTCTGAACAAAATATATATCAAGAGAAAAATGACCATGACACAGTCAACACATTCTCATTTGAAATAGATTGAAAAATTTAAAAACCTATCTTCAGTGAACTCGGGTCATAAGGACAAATAAAATATCAGCATGTAACTACATTGGCTCCTTCCTTCTCAAAATTTCCATTTCTTGGTAGAAGAGAGGTAATAATATTTTCTATAGCCGAAGCTGTCTTTTCTACCAAACTTTCCACTATGGGTTTTATAGGAAATCTACTAAGACCTCATTTCATTTAAAGTTAAAATTACCTTTGCTATTAAATGTTATCAGAGTTTAATGTGTGTCCTACATGAATATCTCCTATATAAAGGAAATATTAGGAAACAGATAACACTTATTTTTTTGTGCTTTTTTTATTTATTACATAAACCACATATGACGTATCAAAGAGAAAAAGTATTTGATTCAAATATAATGTATAGTGTGTAGTGTAAAGTGTAACATAAACTGGTTACAGTACTTTTGATTGCAATAAATACCTCTGAACATTTTCTCACATGTTCTGTAGGAAATTTGGCTTATTCTTTAATGGCAAACTATTTAAACTCAGTAACACTTGCAGATTTACTAGAAGGAACAGCTTGTTTCTGGTCCTATTAACTTTCTATAGGGTTTAGGACTTGATTTTGACCTGATTATGTCTAAATAACTGAATAGATCTGTAACTGAGCTTGGAATTATAATTTTGAGAGAAAAGGCTGCTGTATCAGGAAATCATCTAATATGGAGAAAAGCCAAGATGAGGATTTTGAACCTAATCTTTGCTTCCAGTTAGCACTGATATATGTGTGTGTGTATCATGGTTAAATAATTGCTATTTAGATCAGAAAATAAATATATAACTTACCTTCCCAATCTGAACAATACTATCATTCACTTTAAAAATGAATATAATTTTGGTTGATATCACAGTGAGAACAGCTTGGAAATTAGTGAGCTCTACCGAGACCCACGAAATCCAGCTGACAACTGCTGTTGGGAGATCCTATGGGATCAAAGCTGCCTTATAGGGGCTTGAAGGAAAGGCTCTTCATGGACCACGAGGAGTTCACAATTAGAAGCAAGCTCTACTGAGCAAGCTCTACAATTAGAAGCAAGCTCTACTGAGCAGCAGGAGGGACGATGGCCAGTTTTGGCACTCACAAGCTGGGACAACCAGGACCAAAAATTTTGTGCTGGTGCGGTGTGTGGACAGAGCATTGAAACTGGGTGAGATAATATCCAACTCTTACTTTAAAGACTTGATTTAAATATAAGAATTTTTTAAAATAACCTTGAAGCGCTAAAGAAGAAGAAATTAGACACATGGAGAACATTAAAGATTGAAAATTAAGAGGTGAAAGAATGCCCAAAGAAAGCTTTAAAATATAGAAAGCCTAGAAAAAAAGCTAAATTACTTGAAAGGTGGTTTTTGGGAGAAACTGTTTTTTTTTTAATTTGTATTCAGCTGTTTTTTTATCATAGAGAAAATCAGCTGTTTTTTTTTTTATCATAGAGACATCTACTGGAAGAAGAGAAGCTACAGTGTGAGAACTTTCAGTGAAAATGAGGAATGTTTAATACACATAACAGAAGAAAGTAAACAGAGCCTGGAAAGCGGCCTGACTTTGACTTTACCTCAGAAGGTGATTTGGATATTTGGAAACTGAGTGAGTTTCACCCCCCACCCTTGAAGATTTTTAAGATGAATTAAAATGCTAATGATTAAATTCTATTGAAACTGGTTATTGGACTGAGGACTTGAAAGATTGGAGAAAACATTGTGGACTAATTTGGATTTGGACTACTAATGTTATTTGACAGAATATCATACGAGGCAAAAGAAGAAAAGTGATAGAAGAAAAGAGAAAAGAAGTAAAATAAGACTTTAAAACTTGGACAATTGGAAAGACAAATAACTGGAAAATTAAAAGACTGTAACATACTAAAGAATTTTAAAAATTATAAACTTATGGGATTTTGAGGTATAACTGTGAGATTGATTAAATTTTACTAATAACTGACTCTGTGGGAGTGTTTAAATATTGAGACATTGGAACTATAGAGGTATATTGAGTATTTTTTATTGAATTGTAATAAAATGGATTACCAGGGGATAATAGAAGGATATGGATCATTTTGATGCTTAAAAACATGCATGAAAATACAGTATAAAGATCAATAAGGAGACAAGAGGATTGTCTGAGGATCAAGAAATGAGTATAGAAGCCCCTGAACAACTGGAGGAAAAAGATGAACAAGATATTCAGAAAATAGATGAGAAATTAGAAGAAGCCATGGAAAAGAAAAATCAAAGAGATACAAGAAAACAAAGATAATGAAGAGAAAGGATTGATAAGTAGGAACCAAATAGATAATTCCTTAAAAGTTTATAATAGAACAGAGAAAAAAAAATCTCTTCCAAAAAAAAAAAAAAAAAGACTTATGGATGGGTGTTCAAAGGATACAGCAGAAAGAGATAAAGGGCAACCCAAAAGGAATACTTAGTGGGTATAAAAATATTACAAAAAGTTATAAGATTCCAAGAGAGAGAAAGAAAAAGGTGATTAAAAATTTAATAGATGATGGAACTCCAAAAAGATTAAGAGATGATGGATAGCGATAAAACATATTAATAAAATGGAAAATTAGAAAATATAAATAGGGAAAATAATAGCATATATACTAATAGATAATAGAATTTACTATATATAAAAGTAAGTTCAGGGTAGAAGGTGGACATTGAGGATTAGGTAATTCAATTGTATTATTAATGCAGTGTGTTAAAAGATATTATGAACTTAAAAATTTTAAGGATCAGAAATTGTGGGGATTTTGAGATATAATCCCAGGATTGGCTGAATTTTGTTAATATTTTATCTGATTAGTAGTTCTAGATATTTGGGATATTGAAAGTATGGCAGAATAATGAGTAATTTTTAAAATATTAAATATATGACTTAATAGGGGATAATAAATACATGGTAAAAAAATTATATTTAAATGAATTAATGGAAAAAATAAGAAAGAACTATAAAGAGAGAATAGTATTGTTGAACTTGGAAGATTAGGATTATATCTATTTATTTGTATTATCATTGTTAGCATTGTTAAAAAGGACATTGACCCAGTCAATGCCCTATCCACAAAATATGTAGGGTGTGAAAGGAAAACTGTAAATAAAGCATGAATTTTTAAAAAATGAATATAATTTCATCTTTCTTAATTAAACTCATTACATTCAGAGGCAAGACAAGGAATTTTATCCTAAATGTTACATATAAATAGATTTTGAAATATATTGAACATATGCAAAATAAAGGGATTTAAATATAGAGTATAATTCAGTATAATAAATAAGAATGTACATGAAACTTTTAAATTGATTGCTGACTCCTAATTACAATGTCTCAAAACACTGCAGTTCTGCTCTAGATTTTAGTTTCTTGTGGAGAGCTTGCTATTCAATGCAGCACCTACAATTTTTGTCTCAAAGGTCAAGGATCATTTCATTGGATTTCTGGCAATGATGTATGGTGACAGGAAAACTCTTAGTAAAACAAGGTTTCTTCAAGTATAGGACATTGTGACTCTGTAAAATTCATAATTGCTGTCATCCTAAGGGGTAAAGTTTCCATTGTTACTACAGCCTACGGCTGATAAATAATGATAACTACTAAAATCTTGGTGAGAAGCCATAATATAGCAATAATTCATACAAGTTATTCTAGACTTCAAAGGTGGACTGTGGTTCTTATCTAAACTCATACTAATCTTGCAAAGAAAATAACTCTGAATTTCAGCCAAGTTTCTCAGTCCCAATTATACAACATGTTGTTTAAAGAAGAATGAAAACTGTATTCATATATTTTCTTTATCTGCATGAGAATTGCTGGTATTTTTTCTTTTAAATAGCAATGTCAATCAGACTTATATACTGCTTCACAATGCTTTACAGTCCACTCTAAAAGGTTTATAAAGTTACTATATTGCCCCCAACAATCTGGGTCCTCATTTTACCGACTTTAGAAGGATGGAAGGCTGAATCAACCTTGAGCCAGTTCGAATCAAACTTCTGGCAGTCAGCAGAATTACCCTGCAATGCTACATTGTAACCACTGTATCACCACAGCTCTTTTAAATGTCTTGAAACGAGAAGTAGAGCAAGTAATTGGAATCAGTAATTTTCCCTGCAAGAAGCCTGCAACTGCTGTGTGTTCTCCAGCCCCATCGAAAAAAGCACAACATGTGCCGACCCATTAAAGAAGCAGAGTGGCAGCTACAGGGTTCTTGCACTGAAAAGGGGGCAGCTGGAGGTGCCTCTTTTTGGGTCTCCAGCCACTTCTTTCAGCACAAGAACTGGGCAGCTGCTCTCTTCCTCCTCGGCCATACAGAACAAACAGGCAGAAAAGGAGGAGAGCAGACACCCAGTTGGGGGAGGCTTCTTGCGCTGAAAGAGGCAGCTGAAGATCAAAAAAGAGTCGCCTTAAGCCACCCCCTTTTCAGTGCAAAAAGCCTCCCCAACTGGTTGGCTGCTCTCTTCCTTCTCTGCCTGTTTTGTTCTGTATGGCTTAGGAGAAGGAGAGCAGCTTCCCAGTTGGGGGAGGATTCTTGTGTCAAAAGAAGCGGCTGGAGACCAAAAAAGAGCCACCTCCAGCCGCCCCTTTTTCAGTGCAAGAAGTTCTCTGACTTTTAAAATGCATCCGTGCAGTGTCTGCCTCCCTTCACGCTTCTTGTGCACGCTGGGAGCGCCTGACTGGAGCAAGAGAGACCGAAGTTGGCTGCTATGGGGCAAGCACCTTGGCTTCCCCTCTTGCTCCTCACAGTTGCCCTGAGCTGGTGTGGTTCTTTGCTTGGGCAGCTAGACAGCAGCAGCAGCGCCAACAGCAGTAACAGGCAGCGCTGCAACAATGAGGTACAGTAAGATTTGGCAGTGCAAATTTATCTCTGAGGAGCTTCTGGCAAAAAAACAAAACAAAAACCATCCCAAAACAAAACCCATTCAGCAGGCAAACTTGGCAGGCAGTCGCAATCTTTAGTTGGGCTTTTATTTTGTCAGTCCAAGGGGAAGGTACATAGGAAATCACCCTATCTCTGCAGCATCGGTCATGTGACTGAGTTGTTGTGGCCAATACAATGTCACTCACAACAAGGTGCCATGCCACTTTGCCAAGTTGGCCACACTCATCCAGTCACATGACCACCAAGCCACACCCAACAAACAAGCCACGCCCACACAACCGGTAGTAAAAAATTTTGAATCCCACCACTGAGTGATACCTATAAATCTCTAAGTCATAAATATAAATGTATAGGATTTATCAGTATACTGTAACTGACCCTATCCTTATTAAAAAGACACCTAATCAAATAAATTTTGCCCTCTTTTTGGCTTATTGTAAACAGAGTGGAACCTCGGGTCGCAAACGCTTCCGTTCACAACAGAATCAGGTTCTGATCCAAAAATCCACCCAATTTTTTTTAATAGGGTCATGATTGAAAAATTGGGTGGCAAACAAACCCAACTGCAGCAGATTCCCTTTCTGTGCTGATTTTCCCTTCTGTGTATGCACAGTCTGAGCAATTTTTGTCTGCACATGTGCAGTCAGTCGTCACGACCAAATCGGGTTGTGACCATAGTCCTGGAACTGATTACAGTTGCGACCTGAGGTTCCACTGTAGGTGAAAAAAAGGCTTTTCCAAACCAGACTGTATATTTATTAATATAAATTTAATGCAATTTAGATACAATCAGAACTATTGTATGAATATGGGTGCCAACAAAATGACTGAGTGAATTAGTGTTTGTGTTAGGCTGACTTATAAAATTTATTCAACCCTATCCATGATGTTGATAGTCTGATTATTATTCCAAGCAATGTTGTATATTGTAGATCCTGCCCATGGAATACTCTATGTGCAGAACAGAATAAGCAATAGAAACTTACTCTGCATAATGTTTTGTAAGGCTTCTATAGAAAATGTGATTGTTTGTACATGTTTTCCTGAACAGATATGTGAATACATGATAAAGATAAAAAGTCCTAGTTGTTCTTTGATGCATTTTCAGGTCAATTTCTTATGGGCTATTCAAATTATTCTGCATTGTCTTCTGGCTAAATTCACTTCTGTCCTTAAATCCAGTAAATTAAAATATTTTGTAACACATAACTGCCGCTAAGTGTCCTTACTAAGTGTCCATTATTAAATGAATATTCTTCCTACTGCTCAGAGTTTTCATTGATCCAAACAACACTGTATATATTGCATACCTATTCACTTTTCACCTTGCAAAATGTTAATAATTGCTGCCAAAGTGAATCATAGAAGAAACACAAAGAAGGTTAAAGAAAAAACATATATGAGTACATTTTTAAAAAAATGAAGGTCTCTTATATTTGAACAGAAATATGGCCAGTGTAACCTTCACTGCAGAAAAATGGAAGAAATTCCAAAGGCATTGTAGGCCTTAAAATGTTTTTGTCATTGATTCTTACTAGTAAATTAATAAAAACAAGATATAGTTATATTAAAAGAAAAAGAAAAACTAGCAATATCTGTAGAATGTCTGTAGAAGTTCAGCATATCTACAGAATTTGCTGAATCCACTGGGTACATACCATTTTATCAGAAAGTATTAAAAGCCGTCATCATGATTTAAAATCAGTGAAGATTTTAAAATTACTAAAAAATAAATAGCTCGATTTCAAACTAAAAGAAAAGAAAACTGACAACTGAAATTATCCTCCAAGACTTTTACTAAAATTCTAAACCTGTTTAGGAAATGGTGTAAAATATAAAATGCAATTCCACATGTATTTAAACAAGATTTCTTCAATATAGTAAAGCAAAGTCTCCAAACATGTCTACTGCCTAAAATATACAATCTAACAACAATTATAGAGGTTGTTTTATTGCACAAAAAGGTTTTGTTCCAAATCCTATATCTACTAAGTAAGAAATATAGGTGCTAGGAATCTGTCCACCAATTAGTTAGGTTGGCAATATATAAACCAGCAATGTATGTTTGTAGCTTTAAGACAGAATCACTGTGTTGATTTATACTATATTCTGATTGGTTGATTGTATTGCAGGTTGCCATAAGAGGGAGCTAGAGATCATGGCTTGTTCTCTCTGACATTCTGTCTCTCTGACATTCTGTTGCTATCTAAGGTTATCTGTTGTATTTATGCTGTGCTTATACTTTGATATTTTTGTTTACTGGAAATGACATCTAGCATCAACTGGTAAGAAGACTTTGTAATTGGATATTCTTTGGACTGTAAAATGTTAATGACCTGGACCGTTTATTGGACTGTGCTATTTCTTAAAGTAAACTTTAACTCAATTCAGTGTATTTGTGTATGGCTTAATAATTATTCATAACTACTCTCATAAATGTTTCCATGTGCATATCCTTGTTACTCAAGGGTTATTCTGTACATATCATAAGAATAGGTAAAACCTACTTTGAAACAATATTAAGGTTTTGCCACACACTGAAGGAAAAGAATATCTGAAATTATATACACTTCTCAAAAAAATAAAGGGAACACTTAAACAACACAATGTAACTCCAAGTCAATCACACTTCTGTGAAATCAAACTGTCCACTTAGGTAGCAACACTGATTGACAATCAATTTCACATGCTGTTGTGCAAATGGAATAGACAACAGGTGAAAAGCAGAGGCAGTTAGCAAGACATCCCCAATAAAGGAGTGGTTCTGCAGGTGGTGACCACAGACCACTTCTCAGTTCCTATGCTTTCTGGCTGATAGTTTGGTCACTTTTGAATGCTGACAGTGCTTTAACTCTAGTGGTAGCATGAGACAGAGTCTACAACCCACACAAGTGGCTCAGGTAGTGCAGCTCATCCAGGATGGCACATCAATGCGAGCTGTGGCAAGAAGGTTTGCTGTGTCTGTCAGCGTAGTGTCCAGAGCATGGAGGCGCTACCAGGAGACAGGCCAGTACATCAGGAGATGTGGAGGAGGCCATAGGAGGGCAACAACCGAGCATCAGGACCACTACCTCCGCCTTTGTGCAAGGAGGGACAGGAGGAGCACTGCCAGACCCCTGCAAAATGACCTCCAGCGGGCCACAAATGTGCATGTGGCTGCTCAAACAGTCAAAAACAGACTCCATGAGGGTGGTATGAGGTTCTGACGTCCACAGGTGGGGGTTGCACTTACAGCCCAACACCGTGCAGGATGTTTGGCATTTGCCAGAGAACACCAAGATTGGCAAATTTGCCACTGGTGAATTTCACAGATGAAAGCAGGTTCACACTGAGCACATGTGACAGACATGACAGGGTCTGGAGACGCTGTGGAGAACGTTCTGCTGCCTGCAACATCCTCCAGCATAACCGGTTTGGCAGTGGGTCAGTAATGGTGTGGGATGGCATTTCTTTAGGGGGCCGCACAGCCCTCCATGTGCTCGCCAGAGGTAGCCTGACTGCCATTAGGTACCGAGATGAGATCCTCAGACCCCTTGTGAAACCATATGCTGGTGCGGTTGGCCCTGGGTTCCTCCTAATGCAAGACAACACTAGACCTCATGTGGCTGGAGTGTGTCAGCAGTTCCTGCAAGATGAAGACATTGATTCTATGGACTGGCCCTCCTGTTCCCCAGACCTGAGTCCAATTGAGTACATCTGGGACATCATGTCTCACTCCATCCACCAATGCCACGTTGCACCACAGACTGTCCAGGAGTTGGAGGATGCTTTAGTCCAGGTGTGGGAGGAGATCCCTCAGGAGACCATCCGCCACCTCATCAGGAGCATGCCCACACATTATAGGGAGGCCACACACACTCCTGAGCCTCATTTTGACTTGTTTTAAGGACATTACATCAAAGTTGGATCAGCCTGTAGTGTTTTTTTCCACTTTAATTTTGAGTGCAACTCCAAATCGAGACTTCCATGGGTTGCTAAATTTGATTATCATTTATAATGTTTGTGTGATTTTGTTGTCAGCACATTCAACTATGTAATGAATGAAGTATTTAATAAGAATATTTCATTCATTCAGATCTAGGATGTCTTATTTCATTTAAATATCATGCCCTATAAGAGAAGCAACCTAGAACTAAGGAGACATTTTCTGTGCCCCATTTTCAGCCTGGGCCATGGGGGGGCATGGGAGGCCCCCGTGCATCCCATTTTCAGCTTGGATGACTTTCTGCAGCACCTTGCTAGCCAAAACAGGGCACGGAGGGGCCATGGGCAGCCCTATGTGGCCGGTTTTTGGCCTGCATAGCTTCCTGCAACACCCTACTGGCCAAAACAGACTACATGGGGGCAACCCCTGGCCCCCCTGCACCCCATTTTGACACAGTGCTGCAGGAGGCCATCCAGGCCAAAAGCAGGCCATGTAGGGGCCACCCATGCCCCCCCTGCACCCCATTTTTGCAAGGACTGGTCCTTTGCTATTTTCAGGCTGGATCTAAGTACCCCATGGGTCAGATCCTTTGACACCCCTGGTTTAGGTTTTTACACCCCTGCGGGCCTTGGACACCCCTGGTATAGAATTTCCTGCCTGAGCAGGGGGCTGGACTAGAAGACTTCTGAGATATCTTCCAATTCTTCTGTTCTGTTCTGTTCTGTTCTTTTCTGTTCCATTCCATTCCGTTCCATTCCACTCCACTCCACTCCACTCCACTCTGCTCTATATCCATCTAGCATCTATCTATATTTTAACTAATTCTAGCTGGCTCCCAGTCAAAGACCAAAAGTCACATCAAATTAAAAATATAAAACTGAACTGATTAAAATATTTAAAACAAATGAAATAAAAATGGGCAGAAGCAGGGGTGGAAAGCAATAGTGGCTCCTCTGTTTAAAGCCTGAGCTTGGCATTATTCTGAAATTTTAGTTTATAAATTTAGACTGCATGAGACTAAGTTAGTTATAGCAAATGTGAAAAGTTCTAGCTGCCAATCCCAAACAGAATTTCAATCAATTATACACCGTGACCTTTGTCAATCAGCAGGCTGAATCATCCTTGGGCTATGTGATTTAATTTATTTCACCCCGTGATTGTGCTAAATTATTCTGATAAATAAATTGTGGGCCTAACTTGGTGTTTTCTCCCAATAGTGTAGATGTAAACATGAATGAATAATGTTTATTTCAATTGAATTAATAACAACTTTCTTCTCCCTTCTTAAATAAGTGGGTGTCAAAAAAGATTAGTTTTGAGTAGTCCACATCTGTTGCACAGGATACATCAGTTAAATTTCTGGAAAATCAGTAAGACATTTAAGTACAAATTTATATTATATATTCAAATCAATAGAATGTCTATATGCTTTCCTTTGCCTGCACACAAATGTTATTTAAAGAAAATTCAGGTAGATCTTGATTAAACATTGGGGAAAAAACCTTTAATCTTATCTGTTGTGCAAGACTACTTTGTATGGCCTTGCATATAGAGCAGATGCTACAAACCTGAATTGTTCTATCTCCTTGAAATTGATCATCAAGGTAATGAATATTTGAAGTAGCAGTTATAATGTAAGATAGATATGAAGTGTTAGAGGTATTTATCTAAGATATATTAGGGGTATTCATTTTAATAAGATTTTATTTATTTTTGTTTGTGATTGATAAATAATTTAGGAATTGCTCTCAAAGCAATATATTCTCTTAACTGAAATAGTCTTGATTCTTTCATTTTCAGTAAACAGGTGTTGAAAGGTGTCAAAATGCCTTTCTTTCGAGGATTTGATTTTCCCACTGGGAGAGCTTCGGCGCAAGGATACGGACAACTGCTTGAAAGTTGGATCTTTTTATTTTTCAGGAAGGCGGAGAACAGCGAGAAGTCTGCGTTCCTGGGCTAGCTAGCTTCTTATGGTAAGTCCCTGGTTTTTTATACCCTTTTCTCCCTTTGTAAGTTGATTTTGTGTGAGTGTTTGTATTTGTGCCTAATGTTTCAAATCCTGTTTGAGTTTGTCTTTATTTCCACCGGAGGGCAAACTCTGCAGGGTGCGGAAGGCAAATTCCGCGGGGTGGCCAGATTGTATTATTGGTTTTCTGTAATCTCTTTTAGCTTTAAGATAGTTTTTCATGTTTGTTCTGTGGCAATCTCCTGTCTGTCCCTTTTGTAATTTATATTTTGTGTCTTTTGTCTGTTTGTTTTGCTTATTTGGTATCTCCTGTGTTTGTAAGGGTTTTCTAAATTATCTTTTGTTTCCTTTTCCTATTTGTCTAGTTTTCTTAATTACTTAGGCTTTTGTCTATAGGGATTCTTTAATACTTTTTATTTGATTCCTTTTCCTATGTAAGTTTGTTTTCTGGCTGACCTGATGTTCCCCTTGGGCTTTTCCTGTTTTTTGTGACACTACTGCCTTCATGAAATTCCCTTTCCACACAGGCCTGAAAGAGGGTTGTACTAACTTCTGCTTCAACCTGACTAGGAATCATCTTTATAATTGAAACCTAGTGAAGCATAGTTTCTAATCAAATGCATACTTTCTTTGAGAGTGTTATAGAACTAATTGCCTTGTATATTATTTGTAATGTAGAAATGTGGGGTTTAAATCAAATAAATAAAATAATATATGCAAGCCAAGCAAGAAAACAAACTTTATCCTGCTGACTTACATACTTTTATGACCCCTTATAAACAATTTGTATTAAACAGAATATTTATGCTTTATGGTTTTGATGATTAGACTTGATAGGTCACAGAAAGAACAGAGTCATGTTGCAACTTTAGAGAAATAGATAAATTTATAATTGTATTTATAATTCACTGTAAAGAAGATAATAAGTTATTTATTTCTATTTATTTCTTTTTTTATTTTACTTGGCTGATGTGTGTACATTATATAGAGGAAATTGAAATTTTTACAGGTTCTTGACTTGGAGAGAGTGTGCTTATGTGTGTTTTAATAAATTGGATTTATTTTATGTTTCTTGATCTCCAACATTTCACTGAATATGTGGTCATTCATATACATTAGACAGAGATATGTGATGGATAGATTATAGAGAAAACATAGGTAAAGTAAGGTAAGGTAAAATAAGGTAAGATGATAAGATAAAAGTTAGAATTTGTTTGGACTATTACAATGGACTATATGGGGCTATTCAGGGGTGGGATTCAAATGTTAGGCCAGTAATTTCTTCAAACAACTGGTTCTCCGAACTGCTTAGAATGTTAACAACCGGTTCTAGAGAATAGGTGCAAACTGGTAGAATCCCACCCCTGGGGCTATTCCTGAAGACCATTAAGATTTAATTCATGTAATAATAGGAACTTTACATTTTCCTCCATTTTAGTTGCTGCACTTACATATTTTATTCCAGGGACCATTCAAGAGGTTTGGTATTGCTTTGAAGTCCTACATATCTTAGGAACTGGCTATTATGTGACTACTAGTTTCCAGGGCCTCTGCCTGCCTGTATAATATGGATCAGCTTGTGCCTTCAGATTATCAAAGTAAACTGAAGGACTTTTGAATGCCATGCCCACCATGTATGGAAACCTGGTTGGGTGATGCTCAGTCATTGGTTTGCTAGTGATGAAAGTAAAGTTGGTATATTAACAAAATATGGTGAGGCTAAAAATTTATAGCATCCTTGGTTTGCAATATTAACTACAGCAGCCTGAAAGACAAGTAATAATGGAATAGGATGAAGGAAAATTCCATTGGTTCCCTCCATTATATTTCCTGTACTATCTAGAAGAACTCATGAAATTGTAATTTTCCTACAACAATCAAGTTTTCCTGCAATAATCCATCCAAAGATATTTTTAATAATATCTTTATGTTTCTGTTTTGCTTATAAGTCACCAGTATAAAAATTATTCAACATGTTCCAGTAAAATTAAGCATTCTGACCTTTTATTCAGAAGAGTTATTTTAAGAACAAGGCTGACTTCAGCAATAAAGTTAGTTACTTGCTGTATGATAATTTTTAACATTTGATACTAAAGGCAAAAGTTACCTTAATATAAAAATATTTGTATGCTTGAGTTTAAAAACCTTAACTCTTCTAGAGCAGAAATTGACAATTTGAATATTTCTCTTTGAATTTTATTTTACCTGGATCCTCTCAGCAAACCTGTCTGATTTCTAGCATTATTTCAATATTTCAAAATACTATAATGCTTTCCTTTGTCATTGTTCTAAGTAAAGTGTTAGGCTGTCATTTTTTATTTGAATAATCTTGTAACTCATATATCTTACTACCTATGTTTCTGCGTGCATGCGTACATGCCTGTTAGATCGGGTAGATCGGTTCCCACAGAGACGCGAGACCAAAGTGAACAGTCAGCTCTTTATTGTGGTATACAGTCTAGTACAGGACCTACGAGCCGCGCGGCTTTTCTTATAGAGCTGGCCGGCGGCTCGGCGGCCAATGGCAGCGCTTTGAATCTCCCGCGATCGGCTCGGCCAATTGCAGTAGATTTTTAGCGCACCAATCACAGTTGTTTAGTTAGCCAATCGGGTTGCAATCCGTGTGGACCAATCAGAACTCAGGATTTGGAGAATGTTAATATAGAACACCCCTCCCCTCTTGGTTTCGCCCGACGGAGTGTGGTGACATAGTCGCGCAGGTAGGTGGGGCTTCATACCTGCCTAGTTGACTTGTGCGGCTCAGTCTGTGTTTGATCGTCGACCGGTTCGGACGGGCTCCTCGTCGCTCTCAACCCCTTCAATGGAACCGCCTGGAATGGTGAGCCGGGCCTATGGCTGCAACTCCCACCCGGTCTACCCGGGTCGGTCGAGTTGTCGGCTTCGCTGTTCCCGCCTGGTCAGTTTTATCACTAGTGTTTTCTCTTTGGTTGCTAAGCAAAAAAAAAATCATATTCATAAAAACTACTAATTTAACATGGTGAAGCAAAAATATATAAACCAATCTCTAAATTAGCTGAGTTCTCATTTTTCACTACAGATCAAAGGTGCTATTCAGCCAGTTCGCATCTACTCGGGTGAACTGGTAGCAAGAATTTGGTGTGGGTCGCCGAACTGGTAGCAACATCTAGCTGGCCATGCCCCCAACCCGGTCGCCCAGTTTCCGCTCACTTGCTTGCCCCACCCACCCGATGCTCACTGTCCCAGTTTAAAGGAGGACTGCTCCCCTGCCCCAGCCATGCATTTGGAAGCAGCCACTTGAAAACACATGACTATGGCCGGAGCAGCCGCCCGTTAACCTGCAAAACTGTTCCAAGGCTGAATTCTTCATGGACACTAGAAGTATCACTTCCCCTTGTGAGTAAAGTGCCTGGAGCAAGAAGGAAAGAACACTGGGGGAGAGGGGGAAAATCCAGCCATGGGGAAGTTTGCAGGAGCTGCAAATGCAAGCCCATTTACCTGCAGAACTTCTCCAATGCTGGAGTCATTTCCCCTTGTGAGTAAAGTGCCTGGAGTGAGAGAGAATGAAGGCTGACAGGTGTGTGTGTGTGTGTGTGTGTGTGTGAGAGAGAGAGAGAGAGAGAGAGGAGAGGGGAGGAGGAAGGAAGGAAGGAAGGAAGGAAGGAAGGAAGGAAGGAAGGAAGGAAGGAAGGAAGAAAGAAGAGAAATAGGGAGAGAGAGAGAGAGAGAGAGGTGTGTGTGTGAGAGAGAGAAAGAGATAAAAAAGGAAGGGAGAGAAAGGCAGAAAGAGACAAAGAAAGTGAAAGAAAGAAAAAGAAATAAGAAGGGAGAGAGGGAGAGAGACAGAGAGACAGAGAAAACTCTGTGCTATTATTTTTAATTGTTCCATAATTTATCATGTGTTAATATTTTACACCATCCCTACACCTAGAGTGATTCTACTGCCTTTCTTTTGCCCAGGCCTACCACATATTTTTCAGGGTTTACATGCATTCAATGTCTATAGTCCAGAGCATAAATACATATGTATTTAACAGAGTTGAAAGGGAGTTTGGAGGTCTTCTAATCCAAGCCCCTGCTCAGGCAGGAAAACTGAGGATGCCAAACTCTGAGTAGAGGTCCTGGGAAAGGTGTCAGAATAACACTTAGAAGGGACTTTTGGGGGAACTCTATACCATTTCAGAGAAATGGCTATCCAGTCTTTTAAAAATTTCCAGTGGTTGATCACCCAGAACTTCTGGGGACAAGCAGGTCCACTGGTTAATTTTTCTCACTGTCAGAAAGTTTCTCCTTAGTTTTAGGTTGCTTCTCACTTTGTTCAGTTTCCATCCATTGCTTCTTGTTTGCCTCCTGGTGCTTTGGAAAATACATTCCCCCCACTTTCTTTGTGGCAGCCCCTTAAAAGCCTGTTGCCTATATCATACTCTTGAGTAAAGCATGTGAGCCATTTCCTCCTTTCAGTGGTCCATAAAAGTACATCTATAGTATGCAGATAATAAAGTCAAAAAAAGGTGAACAACATTTTTACAGAACTATAGATAAGTTGAGGCTGGGTGACAAGGAATGGCTGGGAGGGGAGGGGCCAGGTGAGGCACCCCTTGATGTGAGTGACATTGAGTTGGCCACACCCACCCAGTCACATGACCACCAAACACGCCCACCCAGTCACATGACCACTAAGCCACACTATCCCAGTCACATGACTACCAAGCCACCCCCATCAAATAAGCCATGCCCACAGAACCGGTAGTAAAAAAAATTGAATTCCACCACTGATACAGATATTTCCCTCTTGGCAATTTTCAAAAGCTCCTAACTCAATGGACTTTACCTTTGTGCTTTCTCAATTACTTCAAGTACACCTTTCTTCAAGTACTTTCAATCTTATGTGTACTTCTGAAAGACCTATTGTTATCTTGGACTCTTTTTTAAATCCTTAGACCTACATTTCTTTCAAGCATTTTTTTTCAGGAGATGTTCTACAAAGAAGGAAAAGAAAAACACATTGTGAACTAGATGCACTAAACTGCTTTTAAATGTTAGAGCATAGAGGCTCATCATTACTCTTAAAACTGGGGAGTGGGAGAAAGAAATACTGTTCACAACTTTCCACTATAAAGAGAAAATAGACAAGTGCTCACTTAGAAAATGTATCAGAGTAATTATCATGGGAAATATAAGGCATAGCTGTTTTATATAGGTCAAGTCATTCATCTATGTAATTGTATACAGTCTGGCCAAGTATTATCTAGGTCTAGTTTAGCTGCTATATGCTTTAAGGCAGGTCTGCAAAAAATACAGTCTGAAGGCTCCCATTGTTTACTCCAAATAAGCATAGAATCAAAGACTTCTGAATCTTCCTTTGAAGGTTCAAAGTCCTCCATTTTGGAGCATGGCCCTCAAAGTGTCATAGAAAGTCTAGCATGACCCTCAAATCATAGAGAGGTGCACCCTGCTTCAAGATTGAAAGTAGTTTGAATGTGCTGTGCTTTGACAGCAGAAATTGAAAAGCAATGCATAATATACAGTATTAATAGGTGTTTTTGTAAAAACCTGGGTAAGCTCAAAGCTAATTAACAACATGTCCAGAACAAAACAAAAAAAACTATTTTTTGCTTGTTTTTTCATGTTGATTCTCTCCAATATATTTCTTCCCGTTCTATACATTTTTTAAATTTCACCTTCTCAAATTTTATTTTATTTCTCTTTCAAAAACTGATGAGGGCTGAAGAGATCTTACATACATATCCCAAGATTGATTGTGGTATACTTCTTCTAAAGTGAGTGATGTTTGAATTCTGGATTCTCTGTGATTTTCCTACACCTCCAGGCAATTTAATTCAAAATTCAAAATAGTTTCAGAATCAGAGCAGTTCATCTCATAGAATTAAACAAAGAACCTCTTTTATAACCGCCATTGCTTTCCAGGATATCCTGGCAATATGCTGACTCTGGAAACCTCTTAGAATAGAGCCAGAGTGAACAGGCGGGCGGGCTCAGCAACTGATTGTTGGAGTGAATCGGTTGGCTCACAGATGATCCTCAAAACTACCGGTTCACGTGAACCGGGTCGAACCAGTAGAACACCACCCCTGAAGCACTACCTCCCAAAGAACAGGTTCATGATCTCACTGCTGGTGAAGAGCATCCTTTGGGATTCATTTCAGTGAATGACAAGATAGAAATTATGGCCTGAAGGACTAATACTTAACTCCTGTTGCAGAGGATTTGACAATTCTTGTTTGCAGAGGATTTTACAATATATTCTTATCAAGACTTGTCTAACTACTATAATGTGTTCTATTTGGGACTACCCTTAAAATATTAGGAAACTGGTTGATCAAAATGCAATAGCCTGTATTCTTTTAGTCTCCTGGTCTATTGAGAGCACATAATTCTAGTTTTCCAGGCCTGCACTGGTTGTTATATTGTTTCCAGGTCCAATTTAAGATGCTGGTTTTGTCCTGTAAATCTCTTCATGAAAAACCTGGCATGAAAACCTACAGGCCCATCTTCTCCAGGCAACTTCAGCCCATTCAATTAGGTCTAGCAGTATATCGTAATAAAACATAGTGTATGTTTTCACCTAGCAAACACCATACTTTTTTTTTTAAAAAATACTGTGGTTAAATGTCTTTTCCAGCTCCATTTAACCTTTAAAAATATTATGTGTTTCCTACACCTTTAAAATTGAAGTTCTTTCAATTTCCACAATTTTTAGCTTTATTATCCAGATTGCTTTGCAATACTTGGCATTATCTCTTTCTCCTAGCAAGTGTTGCCATTCCCATTTTTTGCTACTGAAGGAGTAGGCAGAGTCAAATTGTTTTGGAAGTCACAACTTGTTATAGACATTTCTTAAACTGAATTGATCAAGCTGCTGGATTAGAATTCCCTTCAAAAGCTTTCCTCAAATTTCAGTGTGTTGCTCTCATCCTGGCAGCAGCAATACTTTCACAAAAATATTATTACTACTAAAATATTTAGCACTAAATATTATTTAATATTTAAAAAGAGGTAAACCAACCTTCCGCCCTCCTTCCTTTCCCCTTCTCATTCTTCAAAGCATGCCAGCTTCTTCTTCATCAACTGAATCAGGAATGTTGTTTTCCAGGCTTTTTATTTATTCATTCATCAGCTTGCATAGATTACTTTTACCATGAAAGGGTTGCTAATGAGTGCAAGATTGTTGGTATTGAACATTCTTATTGGATACAATGTTTTCTGCTTAAAAATTTAAATTGCTCGATTCATTTTGCTTCTGCTAATCAAGTGTAATTTCAAGTTGACACCTACTGCACTGAATCACCCAGAAAATTCCAGAACAATGGCTTGATTGATTTGATATGCTTCTGCAACTTTCTATCATGTCTAGAATGTTCTTCAACAATTCCATTACTGACAGTTTCAGAACAAAGCTTGGCAGATTGCTCAATTGACTGAATATATTTTAGCATGGAAGCTGCCAGTATTACCTTTCCTAGAAGATAGTTTGGAGGCATTAATAAATTATCAGTAAGATTTTAAAATTGGATAAGCTAAAATTTGACATTCTTTGCTGAAGAAAGCAAGCAGAAATCAGACAAGGTAAACTATTGTTCCCTCACTTTTAATTTAGTAAAACTAATTAGAACTTAAGATTCATAGTTGTCGTTGCTACAATGTTTATTCCTATTATATTCGCTCATAATAACTAAGTCTACAAGTTACAGATATCAAACTGTAGGATTCAATATTAGTAGTAACTTGAACATATTACAGAATTCATACTACATGTAGTTTGTTTAGGATGCTATAAAATCCAAAATGCTGATGGGAAATAGGAATAAATGATTTATCCAGTGTTCCAGCATCAATTTCCCAAAGTTCAAAATTAAGCTATAATTATATTCATCTTAAAATTGTTACAATGTACCCCAAAGCAGAACCTCTCATAGATATAATTCCCAATTGTGTATTGTGCTGTGATTTTATTCAGTCAAATACAATTATAATTAGAATTACTGTATTTTTCAAAACTTCCACATTCTCATATCAGGATCAAAAGTTGGGAAAGTACTGGAATGTATACTCTATGGAAGTTATATTATATGAGGTGTACATTCCTTAACAAAACAAAACTTAGAGGCAACAGTATCTGAGTTATGTTAGGATAGTTGTAACTTGTACCTGTGTATGACTTTGATCTAGCACATTATTAGCCCAATATTGCTGAACTATAATTCTGGAATAACCAATTATACTTAACTTGGCCACTTATGAAAAAAGTTGGGAAACATGCCCATCCATTAGACATAACAATATGATCAGACCTATGTTTTCTCCAGCATGTCTAACTTGTGTATCATTAGAAAAGAAAAGAAAATCAATTTGGTAATGAGTACCATACTGACATTAGAAAAAAAAATGATTAAAAAAAAATACAAATAAGATCTAAAAGTTAAGTGAACCTAAAATGATAATAGAATGAATTTTCAAGTTTTAATAAAAAATAAAATTCCTAAAAATGTAAAATGAATATAGTTGTTAGTAAAAAGAATTCAAAAGTAATTTTGTTCAGCCAAGGAGATTTGAGGCTTATTTCTCATACAGTTGTCACTGGTTCTGTGACTATGAAGAGGCATAAAGAATAGGGTTAGTATTATCTAGATTTAGCTATATTTATTTTTCTTATCTCATGTTTTAATATCTTTGGTTTATTATTTCTTAGTCTTTGCCTGTATATGTGCTTTGCATAATATTACTTATCCCAATAGAGTGTAGGGCAATAGATGGACATCTATATGGTAGTATAAAGGACTTCTGGCATAACCAGAATGGAGACATTATTATATCAATGATATTCATCAAACATACGTTGCTTAATTATGCATGCATTTTTTTGGGGGGGGGGGAGAGAAGAATCCTGCATTTCCTTTTAAGAAGAAAAAACTTATTCAGCAGCCATACAACTTCTAAAATATAAAACAAATAACCACAATATTCCTAGCACTTTACTATTTAAAAACAGTCTTTTCAATTATTTGGAGCTGCTGATATTCAGTTAATGGATCATAAGTGCATTTGCATGAACATAGTAATGGGAAGGAAATTAGAATATAAGTGAGGTTCCTTCAACCATGTAGTCTCTGAAACTAAAATACCTACCAAGACAAGTCAATGTATTTCTATGTCTATCTTGTAGTGCCAACAAGAGAGAAATTGTTGTGGATTTTATAAAATCATCATAATTCCCATCAGTTTATAATACTGAGATTTTAACATTACTTATCAAATACTACAGATAACAGATAATCAGAGTTAGAAGGGACCTTGTAGGTCATCTAGTCCAACCCCTTACCCAAGCGGGTGACACTACACCATTTCTGACAAATGACAATCCAATCTCTTCTTGACAGTCTCAAGTGATGATGCTCCCACAACTTCCAAGGGCAAGCTGTTCCATTGGTTGATTGTTCTCATTATCAGAAAGTTTCTTCTTATTTCCAGGTTAAATCTCTCCTTGTTCAATTTCCATCCATATTCCTTGACTGGCCTACCGGCACTTTAGAAAATAGCTTGATCCCTTCCTCTCTGTGGCAGCCCCTCAAATACTGGAAGACTGCTATCATGTCTCCCCGGTCCTCCTCTTCACTAGATTAGATGCCCAGTTCCTGTAACCATGCTTCATATGTTTTACTAAGAAAATATTATGTTGGAAAAGCAACATCATTTGCCCTAAATGAAATTATTATGATCAAAGGACTTCTTAAAAGACTGATAGTGTTATTATATTGCACCAGCTTAGTTGGGAGCGAGCCATGCTAACTCTGTAGTAGGTATGTATAGAAGTTACATTTTAGGACTATGTAGAACAAAAAAACCTTTAATTTTTTTCTATGGCAACCATTGCTCATCTCAGTGGTTGTCAGTGCAATTAAAATTCCCTATCACTAGTTATGTAGTTCTGAAAGATCTGCAAATTACTTTTGGAAGGCATAATGCATATCTTTTCCTTAGTGGGCATGCAATAGAAAACACCAATAAGAATATTGTTTTTATTTGTTCCTTTTCTTGTAACACAGATGCTCACTAAGCCTTGCCAAATTTACTCATTTGGATTTCTCAGTAGGAATGGATGTTTCCAACATACAGTGTAATTCACCCTCCTTTTCTCCTGCATCTCTTCAATAATTATATGCTTCAGTTGCTATATTACAGACATGGGAGTTGTTACATAAGATCCCCATTATACCCTTTGCCTTGTTTTACTAACCTCTTGAGCTCCTCTGTTTTATTTGTCATACTTTAAGCATTCATATAAAGATGAAGGAAGCCATGAGCTTTATGAACCAATGTCCTTTTGATTCTTTTACTGAGCAATTTAAGAGGCTCCATATCAGCAACATTCCAATTTTCTACAGTGCACAAGTCTTCATACATGACTGTTCTGATTGTCATTTTCATTCCTTCAAAAGATTTGATTAAATCCCTCATAATTATCCACCAAGCCTTCATCTGCAACTCACACTATGATCCCAGAAATCAAATAAAGGATGTTTACAGCTAGCCACTGACTTTGTAATATACTTCTTTCTCTTTATTATATCTTTCATGGACTTGAAGAATGGATATGAAGCCAATTGATCCTTCTTCCAAGATTTTTGAAGTTCATGATGGTACTATTGCAGCTTTTATTTGCATGTATTAGCAACAAGATATAAATGTGAATGGGTTGCAGGGCAATCTATCCTAGTCAACTCAGCCAATTTTATCTACTGGGTATAGATCGCATATTTTGGGGAGTATCAGGATGTGTGTGTATGTGTGTGTGTGTGTGTGTGTGTGTGTGTGTGTGTGTGTTTAGGAAACCAAAAGGCTCCTTTTGGGGTAGCACAACTATTTTTAATTTTTATATGAGGTTTGTTTTATATTGTATTTTTATGTGAGCCACTGAGAGCCATTGAATGCATAATGACAATGGAGATAAGAACATCAAATTATAGAAAGACTCTCTAAAACAGCTTCATTTCTTTATATGCATCACAAAAACACACCTCCTCAGCCAAAAGCTCTGTGGGAATATTATTTGGAATTAACAATAAATATAATTGCACTGCTTGTGATTAGCTTTGGACAATGGACAATGTTTCAGTCTTGAAAACTGTTTCAATACAATAAAATGTTTCAGAAGAATGTATATTTTGTTAAAAAAAAACACTCACACACACCCTACTGTGTTCAAAATTGTGTGTGTGTGTTTTTTCTTTTTCTTTCTGAGATACCATATTATATGAAATCAGTATACAATCAGCAAGTCTTTTTAAGTGTTTGTACAGGCTTCATGCTGATTTCAAGATGTTACTGTTGTATGTCAAATTGATTTCCAATGTGAATATTCTAGTTTTGCTGGGATAAGATGACTTCAGTTCTACTAGTGTAGACAAGATTCTTGAGATGACAATTCTCACTCTGTTGGTACAATGTTTCCTAAAGGAAATTAAATTACATAGAACAAAAACAATTTAATATATACCAGAGTACAGTACAGGCTCTGCTGGCCATGGGTGATCAATATTTATCGGTACATGAGCAAACTCTCATGTTATGTCTCATGTCATGTTCTCTCTCTCTTTCTCTCTCTCTCTCTCTCACACTCTCTCTCTCTCCCTCCCTCCCTCCCTCCCTCCCTCGCCTGTGTATGTGTTTGGGTGTGCTTATGCTATGTGTGAGTAAATTTGTAATTAGATGTATGACAAATTATTTATGATTCAAGGAACTGCACACAATGGCTACTGGAGAAATAGTTTTCCTTCTGTTTGCACTTCATACTTAGTAGTGCCCAGAGGCAAAACAGATAAGGAACTTGGATTTAATCTCTGTATACTTTGCTGAGGAAGAGTGAAAAACTGTTAATTTCATTACTAGTATTTTTTTCCTTTAGCTTTGGAATGTGCAATATTAATGAGGTATATATAACTAATGTACATTGCATTAGCATTCATTTGCACATGTAAAAGAATAATATTCATGCAGATTTAAAAATATGGGTGTTTTTTTTTTACACACTCATTCATTGCTTATTTTAATTAAATATCACTAAAACAAACATTTGGGAAAAATATACCCAAAGTTTCACTCTAAAAACGCAATAGTCGTAGTTCAATCACTAGACAGCACTCATATGTAAATTCAGTAGTTAACCTGTGTCTACTCATTTATCCCTGCAAGTTAACATGTTGAATAGTAAACAACTGATAAATATGCATACATGAATTTGATTGTGAAAATTCTCAGGAATTTCACTTTGGTTTTGAATAAGAGATGAAAAGAAATAAACCATGACGATTCAATAACTTCACCACAGTGAGAATATAATTTATCTTAGAATTTGGATAATGTATTTATTTTGCTAGGTGCTAGTATTTATTTACCTCACAGTTTTTGATTGTTCTTTTTTGAAGTTTACTGGTCATTGAATAAATAGTAATTTATTGATTGAAAATTCAGATAAATCTTTTCCCCCTTTTCTTTTATTATAACAGTGTGGTTAATCTCATATTACAATTAAACTATAAGGACTTACATAAACTGTAAGAGTGTAAAAGAATAAAGAAGTTGCTTATAACCATAATACTATGGACCAGTAATCAACAAATAAATTGTTGTTGTTTTAAAGGTAATATTAGTTTCAAGGATTTCATTATGGTAAATGAGACTTTACCTGAATATTGAAGAGTTACAATAAACAAATCACATCAATATGAGGCATTTCAAAACAATAAAGGAGTCAAATATGTACTTTCTGCCTCCAATCACCAGACAAGGCCAATTGAAGCTCTGCTTTAAAACTATTTTTTCAGCACTTCAAAAATATTCTCCTCCTCACCCCAAGATGCAGTGAATCATCTTTACTAATTCCAAACTTTTATTACAATCTAGCAATATTCCAAGCTTCATTTCTGGCACTTCTTTCCAGTGTTTTCTCACTGCCTTGTATGACCATTTTATGCTGGGCCGTTCTCATTTATTCAACCATTTTCCTTTTTCTTTCTTCCTTTTCAACTTCAATAGTTTTCTTTCCTTAAAATAAACAAACATTAAGGTTCAGTGTAGGTACTTTGGAAAAAAAATTACATGGTTTATGTGAATGAACATGGCTACTATAAAATCATCACTTGTTTTTGCTATAAATGTTTTATGGACCAACAAATGAAGAATTGTCCCCATTGCTCTACTTTTGGGGTGGGAGACAAAGTATCATTGTAAAAGGAAAAATGAATATTGAATAGAGTATGAAGGTGTCTGCTAGGATATGTGCAGAGTAACCTTTGTATAAAAAGGATATGCACACAGAAAACAGTTTATGAGAACAGTTATGAAGAAATATACAGCCACACAGAGTTGAACAAGTTGTCTTAATGTTTACTTGAAGAAATAGCACAGTCCAATAAACAGTCCATGTCATACACGTTTTTAACAGTCCAGAAATATCCAGTTATAAAGTCTTCTTACATCTAGTTATAAAGTCTTCTTACCGGTTCCATGTCTTTTACAGCAGACAAATATCAAACCATAATGCAACAGATAACCTTCAATATCAGAATAAACAGGGTTAGTCAGTATCGGTCCATAGTAATTCAGTATCAGTATTAAGAGAGATCATCAGTGAAAAAGAGAAAGAGAATTAAACCATGATCTATAGCTCCCTCTTATGGCAACTTGTAGCATAATTAACCAACCAGAATACAGCATAATACATGACAGTATTTTTCCTTAAAGCTACAAAACATACATATTTGTAGTTTATATATTGAAACCCAACTACATTATTTACATATACATAACAGTGTCTATATTTCCAAAAATACAGGAAAACAAAGAAAAGAATGGGGTTTCATGAGGAAGGAACAATTCCTAAAAGATAGCAGGTGCTAGTAAATACAGGTGCCAGCCATATAGGTGCCAGCCAGTGCAACTTGCCTTCTCTGAATGGATTAGAGTGGCAAGAAACAAGGGAACGATTGACCAGGTCTGTATTAACTATAGATTAAATTAAGTACCAACCTGGCCATATTATCAAATTGCTATAATCTGGATAGGAATTTTTAAAAGTTGGCTTCAGGAAAAGCTGAGAACAGTACAGGAGATAAGCAGTTTAGACTGCTGTGAGGAATTATCCCATTCTAGGAGCTTTGGGCAGGATAGTGGAGATCTAATCTGGGGCTATAGCAAAATTGTGGCTTATTGGATTTTTAATGTAACTTATTCAGGCTTTCTTGCAATGCATCATTTGTCTTCACTTGTGAAACGACCTTAGAACTCATTTGTGACAATGTCGATTGTGATGAATTTGTCTCTTCAATTGTGAAGATAAATGCCAAATCAGGCCCAAGTCATCGTGCCTTGCTTTGACATATAAATCCAGACACAAAGGGGAAAAGGGAATAAGACTGAATAAGGGAATATTCCCTGCAGGTTTGGTTAAAGTGATGCCAAATCTTTTGTTGCAGAAATTGGACAGGTCCTTTAATAAATCCTGTTTGTACATTCATCTTTTGACACTTTCCTTCAGACAGCTGCCATTAAAACACTCAGACCTTTCATTCGGACAACACATGGCTTCTACATTCAGTGGATACCATAAGTGATCTGTATAATGCTAGGAGCCCTATATGAGGAAATAGCTGTGAAAGAGTCGTTTTTCAGATTCACAGAAGAACAATGTCCCCATCAAGAAATGAAGCTTCAACGCCACTTAAGTGCATCTTCTATTTTATGCCCTTCAATGTATCTCTTAGCATTAGGGAGGGAAAGAAGGGAAGCTGAGTCCAAAAAAAGGAGGAAATGAAAGGAAATGAAGATGACAGCAAATAGGCAACCATCTATATTCAGATACTGTGCTTTTCCCAGAATATTTTTTTTATCTTTGTTTTAGAAGCTCTGAATATTCTGTGTTGTGAAGAGTAACAACTCATGTCAATAGAAAGGTTTTTTTTGGCTGCATGTTATTCCTAATTTCTTTTTTCGTTTTTTTTTTTTTTACAAAAGTTGCTGGAATTAAGTTAATACATGGTGTTGCAGCCTAAATTAAAATCTTTTTCTGGTAGTTATGCTGATAGTACAGGTTCATGGAAAAATCAAATGCAGTACTGCTGGTTCCCAATTTAATTTCCCATGAAATAGTCTAACAACTGGAGATACAGGACCTACTTTTTCAAATTACTTTTTGGAAAACACCCGACTTGTAAGTACCTTTTTTTGGGGGGGAGGGGTCTTTTCTGTGCTCAAAAAAAGGTCTATGTGTGGCATGCATATTGTATGTGGTTTCATGAAGCATGATAAAACTATATGTGGAAAACAGTTGAATCCTTGACATGCTAGACTGAATTTCGCCTATCATCAGTGATAGTGAGTCTATGGCATTTGTATCAAAGGTGACATGCTCCAATCGTTTGGGTGACATGTCAGCCTTCATCAATAACTGACAACTACTCTTGAAAGCATGACTTGGAAAATGAGTTGGTTTCTCTTGTATTTCATTTTTGAAATAAGTTTCTTTATATAATACATAGCACCTCACATGATTGGGCTGTACTTATGTATAGAATTGTTTCTATTTTGTTTGGGGTGGGGGGTGTGATATGCCATCAGAGTCAGGTTAGGTTTTTTTTTTTTTAATTTTTGACATGCTGGGCCCAATTAACTCTTTTCCTATGGGAAGAATTCTTATAATTAACTCCCAAATCTTATTTTAAATCCATCTGGGCCTTTATTTTAAAGTCAAAGTTATAATCATAATTTTGCTAAAAATCTATGGAAATTCTTAGTCATCCAGGTCATGGTTGTCCCAAAGGTACTTTTTCAAGAGGTAACGTGAGTTTCTGTTTTTCTTTGAAGACGTTTTGCTTCTCATCCAAGAAGTTTCTTTAGCTCTACCATGGATGAGATCGGATGAGAAGCGAAATGTCTTCAAAAAACAAAAAACAGAAAGTCCAGTTGCCTCTTGAAAAAGCACCATTGGGACATAAGTTTGCTATTTATTTCCTCCTCTCAGGAAAAACAATCCTTAGATTTGTATTTAAAATATCTTCATTAAGGATTGAAGAAAACTCACCTGGTATTTTCAGACTTGCGGATCCAAAGATTCCTAACTGCTGAAAAGAAGTTAGGCAATTTTCAAAACTGATTCGAAAAGGAAGCATATGAATCTTGTTTCCTTTAAAGACCCCAACATTTTTTTCAAACTACAGGTGGTTTCATTCTTTAACGTAAAGTAACATATCATTAAAATTTAACCGCTTATTAACATTATTATTTTAAATATCAATGATTACCTGTGCAGCTCTTATGATGTGGTAGAAAAACTGGATAAACTTGGATAATATTAACATTAATATTAACATTAATACAGCAGAACCCAGAGTATATAACACACTCTCAGAAAAAAGAAAAATCCCTTACAAAACTCTACAATAAAATCCAATGCCTATTAATATTAGAATCAGCTTATTAACCATATAATTCTGGCATGGTATTATTTTTTGTATAACATTTGTATATACCTCATTAGCAACAATATTTTCCTGACATTTAAAGATAGTCTAAGGAGTATCTTTAAAATTTTAGTAAAAGATAATTATACTGCACTGAAAATTTTCAACGACGAGTAACAATCATTTTTAACACTATTGACATTTCAGAACAGTATGGGTCTGATCATTTTCTCATGAATGTTTATGAGGATTAAATTAAATGAATAAACTTTAATGTTGCTTGACCTGATTAATTAGCACACACAAAACTATAAAACACTCTTGAGTTTGGATACAGCTTGCATAGTTACTTATTACTACAAAGTACTGAAATTTGACTGAATGAAAACATCATAATTACAAATGAAGCAAGTATTTCTTTCTACCATTATACTTTCTGAAATTCACTCAAAAATAGGGTGTGCGCTTTTGAACGGATAAATATCTAAAAGAAAATAAGCAGCAAAAGCTTCTCTCAACACTTATTCCTTTTGTAATAAAACATTTTACTACCATGTCAAAGACTTTCATCGTGATTTTTAGAATGGGAAAAAATGATGGAGAAGAAGAGAAGAAAAAGAGCCAGTCCAGTGTTAGGGAAAAATATGGAAGACACTATATTGCATAGTCATGTCTCTTCATCACTCATGATTTTATTAGGGCTGCATGTTAGAATACAAATGACCATCCTACCAAAGTCCAGTTCATATTTTTCCACTGGATGCTTCCCTGGAATTTGCTGTATCATAATGCATTGTTCTTTAGGAAATGGCTTTTTCTCAAAAGGCTTTTTACTCCTGTTCCTCTGCAAATACATTGCATCACAACTGTGTGCTTTCAAATATAACCGTATGACAATTGAGTTGTTTAGATCCTTGCCTCTTTCACTGCACCCAAGATCTAGTTCAGTGAACTATGTGCTATACAGTATTTTAAGAAACTTGCTTTATAAGCAACTCATCTAACTGGAGAATGCTTAAGAAAATTAATAGATCATTGCTGATTACGAATACAAAATGAATTCTAGTAAGGGGGAAAACTACCCCAGCACAACAAAAAATAGTTTATTATAATGTATGCAGGTAAAACTGTGCAAAAATGATAATGTGGCAATCATTTTTGTCACTCACAGTGACACCCAGGAGAATAGTAGCAGTAATTTTCCACATAATCAGTAATTCTCAACATGAAGAAAACTCGATTGTTAATTTTACTCCTGCAAGTTGAAATTCTAACTATAACAATTGCATATTAATATGGCTTGAAGAGCTGTCACCTAGTGGACTATCTTTTCCAAATAAAATCTTCCTTCCTGATGTGAAGCAATGCTTTATGTCCCCACATCTTAAGATGTTAAAAATGCAGGACTAACAGACCTTTCCTGTAACAGTTCCAACATGTTGGAATGTTCTACCTCTTAATAGCCAAATGGCTCATATGTTTCAATTGTTCAATAAGGATTCAATGAGGATATAATTTCATTGGGCATTGGTGGTTGAGGTCCCTTCCATGTGTTGCAGTTTTAATTAGGGCCATTTTAATATTTAATTGTTTGAATAATAATTATGCCATTTTATCTCAGCTGCACAGATTATGTAGAAACAAACAAGATATAATGTAGATAGAGATCTAGATAGATGATATTTTCTACTCATTTAGAGAAGGAGAAATATATTTAAATGATTGACTATTTAGGATTACACCATAGGTCCAGTGAAATTGTTATAGGTAAACAGGAGAAATGAAAGTTATTTATTTCAATTATTGTACTTCTTTACATGTCCTTGAGTATTTTATGTTTAGTATACATTTGGGGAAGAAAGTCATAATTAATGCTTTAGATGGGATATTTTCATCAGTCACGGTAAAGTTGTTAGACAAGTTGCTACTAGCATTAATGAATATTAATAAGAAAGAACCATAAAATTCAGTATATGGCTAGAAAATAAAATGCTAAGCTTTATGCAATTCAAATGAGCTCCAGGAGAATATCTATAATTTCTATGTTTGTTCCTCCATTCAATGATACCCGATTCTCAGACACTGCAGTTTTCTTGGAAAGGCATTTCAGAAGTGTTTTGCCATTGCCTCCTTCCAAGTACAAAGAGAAAGTAATTAGCCCATGGTCACCCAGCTGGCTTCGTGCCCAAGGCAGAACTAGAACTCACAGATTCCCAATTTTTACCTGATGCTTTAACTTCTACACCAAATCGACTCTATCTAACTAATTATCATCAATTGCCAATGCTGCTTCCGCTTCATACATATATGCAACATCACAATATGTGAACAAGAGGGACATAATATTACAATGGGTTTACAACAGCACAACACTGTTTTTGTCATTTGCTTTACTCCTTGTGGAATCTTTTCATCAGTTACTAAATTTAGACTGAATCTGTTTCTGTCCCTAGAACAGTATCATTCCTCCTAAAAGTCTGAGATCATTATACTGGAAACTGTTTTCAGTATGCAAACGACATTTATACATCATTCAAAAGAGACTATAAAAAGCTAAAAAGGAAACAAAAAAAAACAAAACAGAACACCTCCTTGCCAGTAATCATCACCCAAATAAGTAGGGATTAACACCAGGAGCAACACCAAATAAACAATCAAGCAGTAAACAATACCCTAATCAAGGTGCTACCAACTCAGACAAAGAATCAAGCAGCAATCAACAGCCTAATCAAGGAACTACCAAGGAGAAAACAACACCTTACCAAATGTGAAGGGGCAAGCTACTGTATATAAACAGAGAGCAAACCCTACTCCCTTCTAACAGATATTACATACCATAGTCAGGTAATGGAACATCTGCAGAAAAACAACCAAGTTCAGAGAGAGTCAAGAACTCTGAACTATAAACTTTTTTCTGTTACTCCCAAAAATTCAGACCGATCCTTTTTTTAACATCACAAAACTATTAGTGGAAAACACATCAGGATAAGGCAATCTACAGAATCTGATAGTTCTTAGCTCCTGGGCACTATCAATCTATGTTTTGTGGAAGGGAGGAAGGAAGGGAGGGAGGGAGGGAGGGAGGGAGGGAGGGAGGAAGGAAGGAAGGAAGGAAGGAAGGAAGGAAGGAAGGAAGGAAGGAAGGAAGGAAGGAAGGAAGGAAGGAAGGAAGGAAGGAAGGAAGGAAGGAAGGAAAGAATGCGATTTAATCTTTCAAAGTTTCAGCCAACATATCTTTCAATTCTTAGAGTCTCTGAAATTGAATGTCTCAGAATGTATAGTCAAAGCTGTAATGTTAAAACTCTTGTCATGCTTCACAACAAATTGGAAAGCTTTTAGTCAGTAGCAGAGTACATTCTAATTCATACTAGTTCTAATGACTACATTTGTTCAATTAACCTATGTTTTTCTTAAAATGATTACTTAAATTTACATTTAGTAAATATAACTTATATTTAATAAATATAGAAATTTATTGTACAAAGTCAATCTACTTATGTATCAAATAATGGTATTTTATAACTTTCCTTGCCAAAATTTTCTTAGACATTTTCATCAGACTGGTTTTTTGCCTTAAAATTCATTTTTAAAATACTTTCTACTTTATTTAAGCTGCATATTTGTTTGTGCTTTTTAAAAGCCAAGGATGACATAATAGTATTAAAGTGAATTAACAAATACCAGTTAGACAACGCTTAATAATTCATGTGTCTTCTCTCTCTCTCTCTCCCCCTCCCTCTCTCCCCCACCTCTGTCTCTCTCTCTCTCTCCAGATAGACAGCCAGACAAACGATATCCTTTTCTGTAGGACCTATTGTCATTTTATACCATTTGCTTTATTGCATGGATTTCTTCCTAGGAATAAAGAAGGACTTGTTTGCCATCTGAAGTGATTCAACTGTGGATCTTAGACCTAAGATAGAATTTAGTGGTGATGTCAGGCCAGCAGATGCTACATGATGTCAGTATGAGTGAATTCTAAATGGTCTTTTTTTCAACCTCTGGTGTTCTGGAAATAGCAGGAAATACCATAGAGAATTGACATATATGACTTCTGTAGTTCAATTTTATCTGATTGCTAACTGCTCCAGAAAGAAGAATAGTTTCATTGAGTTTTAGTTTTTTGTGTTTTTCAGAGAAAGAAGCATGGGGAATTAACAACACATTTCAGTTCACAGAGATAAACAAAAACTGAAAATAAAAAACAGAAAGGTTTCCTGTATATTTTGCCACTAGAAGAAACATTGCTTTTGAGACATGCATTTTACCAGAACTGTGAGAAGAATTTTGATTTGTATGTTATGGATCCTCAAATATGTGACTCTGGAAAACATTTTTTTTTAAGACAGAGTAATCAACCACCCTAAATGAGAGATCCCCTCAATCCTAGAAGAATTCATCCCTGACTGTTCTTTGGAAGGACAGATACTGAAGTTGAAGATCAAATACTTTGGTCACCAAATGAGAAGAGAGGACTCATTGAAAAAAAACCCGGAAAGATTGGGAAAGATTGAAGTCAAAAGGAGAAGGAAGGGATAGCAAAGGATGCAATTATTAGATAGAGTCATAGATATAATGAAATGGATTTGGGAAACTGTGGGACATGATGAAGGAGGCTGGCTTGCTGTAGTCCTTGGGATCATGAAGGGTAAGACATGACTTAACAACTGAACAACAACAAAAGAGAGATCATTGACAAAACCAATTTCGGTTGCATTTGGAAGCGAGATACATACTTTTTCTGATTTATTCTGTCCCAAAGCAAACTCCTTGTGAATAGTCTTATAGGCTAGAGAAATCTAAAGATATTCTGACTAAGTCTTGACCAACATGTCCTACACATTGGTAAAAAAAAAATCAATACACGAAATACAAGCGAGGTGGATACAAGAGCACAACACAAGAGCACACAACAGATATAAACTTAATGTAAACCACTCCAAACTTGATTGCAGGAAGTACAATTTCAGCAACAGAGTGGTCAATGTTTGGAACTCACTACCTGATTCTGTTGTCACTTGCTCAAACACCCACTCATTTACTCTTAAACTAACTTCTATATGACCTCATTGATAACCCTCACTCTGTCAAGGACCTTGGAGTTCTCATATTGAATGACTTAAGCACCAGAGCTCACTGCAATAGCATTGCCAAAAAGGCATTAAGAGTTGTAAATCTAATCTTACGAAGCTCCTCCTCTGGTAATAATGATTTGCAAACTAGGGCATACATAATTTTTGCTAGACCAATACTTGAATACAGCTCCGCTGTCTGGAATCCACACTGTATATCAGACATTAATACAATTGATCAAGTCCAGAAATATTTTACAAGGAGAGTACTACACTCCTCTGTTAGCAACAGAATACCCTATACCACCAGACTTGATATTCTAGGCTTAGACAACCTTGAACTATGCCAACTAAGATTGGACTTAAGCATAGTACATAAAATCATATGTTACAACATCTTACCAGTTAATGAATATTTCAGCTTTAACCACAACAACACAAGAGCACACAACATATATAAACTTAATGTAAACCACTCCAAACTTGATTGCAGGAAGTACGATTTCAGCAACAGAGTGGTCAATGTTTGGAACTCACTACCTGATTCTGTTGTCACATGCTCAAACACCCACTCATTTACTCTTAAACTAACTTCTATTGACCTCACCCCATTTCTAAGAGGTCTGTAAGGGGCGTGCATAAGCGCACAATCGTGCCTACCATCCCTGTCCTATTGTCCCCAATTATTAGTTCCTATTTCATGTATTTAAACTTATATTTGTTCTTATTTCTATTATAGTCTAAGTGTTTGACAAAAAATAAAATAAAATAAAATAAAATAATAAAATAATAAAATAAAATAAAATAAAATAAAATAAAATAAAATAAAATAAAATAAAATAAAATAAAATAAAATAAAATAAAATAAAATAAAATAAAATAATAAAATAAAATAAAATAAAATAAAATAAAATAAAATAAAATAAAATAAAATAAAATAAAATAATAAAATAAAATAAAATAAAATAAAATAAAATAAAAAAATAAAATAAAATAAAATAAAATAAAATAAAAAAATAAAATAAAATAAAATAAAATAAAATAATAAAATATAAAATAAAATAAAATAAAATAATAAAATAAAATAATAATAAAATAAAATAAAATAAAATAAAATAAAATAAAATAATAAAATAAAATAATAAAATAAAATAAAATAATAATAAAATAAAATAAAAAAATAAAATAAAATAATAAAATAAAATAAAATAAAATAAAATAAAATAAATAACAAAACAAATAAAAAAGTCAGCAGCTAGTAAAATTCCAGAATGACAGATAGCCTGCTAACGAACAGGCATAATGGAAAGCAGCACAATGTGTAATAAGCAAAAATAATTTTGCAAAAGTACATGCAGCATTTCAACAAAGCATCAGCAGACCAAAGGATATAAGTATTTTGGGGAGCAGCATTATATTCGTAACATCTGCTGGCCAAGTGATGGAAACAGTCCATGCATGATAGTACTGTGGTTGGAATGCTACAGTGCTACTTAAATTAGACGTGGGATTTAAGGCTAATGTTCTCCTTCAACAGATAGCAAAATCAATTCCAGAGTTGGTATCAAGAAGCTATTCATCACCAAACCTGCTAGTGTTTTGTGGATGCATTTACTGAAAAGTGTGGTTATGAAGTAGGGATGCAATTTTTTTTTTTTTAAAAAAAAACAAATTAAACTTAAAATTTATTTTGATAAGGATTGAAGGTCACTCATCCATTATAGTAAAACATGCAATTCTAAAGATTCCCAATATCTAAAAAGCAATTAAAAGGCAATTTCCAAAAATAATTAAGAAAGGAAGTATGTGAAATCAGTGTCTTTAAAAAGTGCTGACCATGGTTTGCACAAAGATGGAGCTCTAAAACCCATGAGAGACTTCTTTCTGTCAGTTTCCTCATGAAGTGCCACTGTCTGGAACACATGCAGCAGTTCCTAGTCATCTCTTTGTCTGGAGATGGATCTTGAAGAGTTAATCCATTTGTTTACTCTGCTTTCCATCATGATCATCAGGTCCACCCTAAACAGACATCCCTTTAATTTGCCATTTCTTTGCTGGAAGTTTGCTTGATTGTCTATCTGTGAATAAAGTACTGTATTTCTTTGTCATCTAAAGTGACGTATCTGACTACCTTGAAGACAGAATCATAGGATGTAGCTGAGCCAACAAATGCTGCACCAAGAATTGAAGCCCCATTGACAGAAAATATGCAAATATAATAACTAAAGTATTCCAAACTGTACATGTGTCTAATATGCAAATTAGTTTTGTTCACTTAAAAATGAATACCAAGCAGCTACCTCTACTTCTCTCTATATGTCTGATTATGATTCCTCTTCTCAAACAGTATCACACGGGGGGGGGGGGAGAGACTACATGTGTAAAAATTCCCGTACTGTGTGTATATCTATTATCAGATGAAACTGGTCTGAACTGTATAACTTGATATTAAATTGGAGTGGATTTTCAATATCTTTGCTCAGAATGTATAACAATAAATTAGAAGTATGTGAGCCTGAAAGATGAGAGATGAGATATGTCTTAGCGTATGATGTACTAGCTTGTTTGAGCTGATACTTGTTATATTTCTCCACTATTCAATTTAACCATTTTGTCACTGTAGCAATCAAACAAGGATTATATTCTTAAAGCTGTCAAAAATATGACTTGTTAGTATCACTTAAAATAGTGAAAAACTTGTTCTGGAAGCATACATAAGAACTTTTACACAAAATACTAGGAATTCTCTAAGGAATGACTGATTTCTTTCCATTGTACATCATTAAAAAGACTGGATGAAAAAAGTAACCATAATGTACTGACTAAGTAATAGACACAGCCAGACCTAGGTATTATGATTAAGTTTCCTGGATACATCAATGCAAAAATCTGAGCTGAATTTTGTTATAAAGCCCAGGCATGGATATTTAAGTATTTCTTTCCATATAATATATATTGAGTTTAAGTTTGCATCTCATTCAGACATACACATGCACACAAAAAATGCCACTTCTATGTAAGGCAGGGGTTGGCAACCTTAAACCTCAGAGAGCCACAAAGATCTTAACTGGAAGCCTCCTGTTCAATTCTGGAACGACTGGAAGTCTGGTTCCCACACCATAGAGTCACCTCCACAGTGTCCTTTTTTGTCTACCTGTCCTAATCAAAAGTCCTATCAATTGTGGAGTTGACCAGAAAACCCGCCCCTTGCCATGGAATCTCCTCCTGGTGTGCTGTGCTTCCCTCCCAACTAGAAGCTCCTCTCAAAATTGTGGTGCTACAGAACTTCTGGTTAGACTTCCTTGATGACGGACCGAAATCCACGATCGTCTGTGGTTTCAGTTCATGCTGTTCATCGGAGGGCCCTGATCTACTTGATTTAGGGCCGAAGCCACCCCGTAGAGGTGGTGAAGAAGGGGGAGACCGCCAGATGGGTCAAGGGGAGCTACATCTCCCCTCCTTGGCTTGGCATTTACTCCTCTCTGAAGACGGCAGTAGCAGTAGTCAAAATGGCCATTCTGAAGAGGAAGGTCTGATCAGACAAGAGTGTGCAGGAGCGGGGAAGAAGAGGACAGCTTGAGTGACGGGGCTAAGCAGAAGTAACATCTAAATACAAGGTACCCTGAAATTAAAATTATTAAGAACTTTTAAGAAAGATTTTTGAATTGGCAGCAGAGAAGAGGGGGGGGGGAAGATCTGACAGATGAAAGTGGCTTTGAACTTTGAAAGAGAAGCTTGAAGAAGATATTTACGTAAAACAATCTTGAGACTAAATTGACAAACCTAAAGCTGAACTTGAAAGTGTCAAAGGGAAAATATGGAATTTTTGAAACTTAAAAGCCATTAAAGAGAAAAAAGCAGAGGGAAAAAAAGGGTCGAACTTGGACATAGTAGAGAATGCCACCTTGGTAAAAGGAATTAATTGTGGATTTTCAAAGGATCTTTAAAGAATACAAAATAAGTGAAATCTTGCTACAATAAAATAGATCCCCCGGAAAGTGAAAGTGTAGCATTGAACTTTGGAATAAAGAAAGATGCAATAATGAACTGTTCTGGGATTATTTGGTGATTTTGGAAATTTTGGACACTGGGTTGACAGTGGATCTAATTGAAATTTACTGTGGGAAGTAATTTTTAGACTTTGGTTGCTTTAAAATATTGGTTAGAAGTGTTTAAAGATGGCAGAACTTTTTCTGGAACTGAAAATGGAATTAAAAAATATGAAAGAAAAGCTGCAAGAGAAAGGGGAATTGTTTGGCTTTGCTCTACAATTTCTAGAAATGGTGGTTTTAGAATATGAAGAACAAGGAGTTTCAAAGGGAGAAGAAGAGCTGAATAAAGAAGAGGCCATCTTTAATAAACAAATGAGGCAACGAGGGTTGAAGCAAAAAGAGGGGAAAAAAGGGAATTAAAAATTGGAGATTAGAGGAGGTAATTAGAAAAGAGAACAGTTTGAAAAACAAACAAAATAAAAGGAAGATTACAGAAGGAAGCATTAAAGAGGGAGGGGGACAAAAATTGGAGTGAGAAAAAGAGGGGAAAAATAAAAGGGAAAATAAATTACAAGAAACAGAATCAGAAAATAAAGAAACATGGGAAACGAACAAGAATAAAAAGAAATAGTTTGTTTAAAAGACACAGAGACAATGGTTAAAACAAAAATTAAGAAAGAGGATTCTGCAAGGTGACAAGGGATACTGTAAATAGATTAGAAATAATAAACTATGTAAAAAATAGGAAAATATATATTATTAAAGTGGAACATGAAACTGGTATTGTTAATTAATGGAATGTCTGCTAACAGTCAAATCAAACATAGAGATAAATGGAACAAAGGTGAAAGAAGAGAAAATATGAGAAATATATTAATTAATATATGGAATCTAATTGAAATGAATTATGAGGATTATTGTAAGAAGATTATAAGGTGAAAAGAGAGGTATGAAAATATGTATATTAATTATACGTAATGACCTATAAAATATAATTGAAATGAATTATAAGAATGATTGTAATGAGATCAATATCAGTTTCTAGGATGAATTTGAATAGATTAATTCTTTTCTTTTCTTTTTGAAATTTAAAGTGTATTGGGGGTAACTTAAGGGGAAAGTACCATGCGGAATCTGACTGAAAAGGGATATATGTTATAATATAGTTATTAGGAGTTGAATGTTATAACTGTTTAAGGGGACAATTTAAAAGTTGAATGTTTAATGGGATTTGAAAGGGAACTAATTATAAGATATGAAAGTGACACACTCTAATTGGCAATTGTAGGGGAAACCTTGTTTTGTAATGTTTAAAATGAGGAGGAATTTTTTGGGAAATGATGAAATAAGAATATGTAATGAAATTGTAAACAGGATAGATAAGTACAAGTATAATTATAATGAAGATATGAAAATTTTGAAAGGGAAATGAAATAGACTTAGAAATGAAAGTAAGCTATAAAATAAGCCTGAGAGAATATTGGAGAAAAAAATCAATAGAGAATATATAAGTAGTGATAAGATATGAAATTGAATGTGAAAGATGAATATGTAACTGAGATTATATCTGTATGGAGATGTGAAAACCTGGAACCATGCTGTTCGCTTGTTTTGTGAAAACTCAAATAAAATTTTATTTTTTAAAAAAAATTGTGGTGCTGACCAGTGACAGGGAGTTCCAGCAGAGGGATAAAAGAGCCACATGCAGCTCCAGAGCTGCAGGTTGATGACCCCTGATCTAAGGTAATTCAGGATCTGAAGAGTTGGTTTTAATCAGAAAGCATTTCTGAGTGTCTCACCTGTAGGTCATATTCTACACATAAAGACTGGGTGCAAATTCTTATACTGTAGCAACTTCTGCTGATACTTTTACAGATTTTCAAGGAAAGTATCTGCCCCCTTGGTTATATGTACTTTATATCCAAAATGCATATGACTTTATAGATACCTAATACATGGCTGAAACTACATTTCACAGTAGTAAATATATATCCAAAGTTTTTTTCCATATTAGACAGACAGACAGACAAATGCCATTTTTACAATAAACATGATTATTTGCTATGTATGCGTTCATTTTTTTGTATTTTTATTTTTTTTAGAAGATCCCTGTGCTACAAAATAATAAATTTTAGGTCAAAAGCTCTTTGGAGTTTGAAGACAATGCCATGAAAGTTTCATAAATCTTTTGATATGTAGGCCCCTATCATACTTCTATTAACAAACCTATAATAAAATTTAGAGTAATTGTAACTGAATTCTAAATGAATCTGTTCAGCATACCTGAAAGCAAAGGGGACCAAAAATTTTTTTTCAAGAAAGAAAAAGAACCTCTAATTTTAATTCCAGGTTTTTTAAATTATTGAAGAAATTAATCAGCATTCAATACTACTGACAAAATACATTAAAATGCATTCAGTAATACATGAAATTGCTCTTTGGGTCTTCAACTAAACTAAACTAGAAAAAAAGACAAAATTATTGGCCATATTAGAATAGTCATTTAAGATTGCCAAACTTCAGTAACAATTAGAATTTATTAAATACATTCTTGTCTCTAATACAACTTCATATGGTAAGGCTTGTTTGCAATGAATGATTAAATATAATGCTAAGGATTTCATTTAATCCCAGTGACAGCTTTCTTTTTACTCCGCAATAGGCTCACATGTGAAATCATATTCAGAAAAGTTCATTTTCTGTTCTCATGTAAACATAAAAGAGAAAATAAATACTTTATCTTTGGTTTGGCCTCCACATTTATTACATATTGAAGATAAAGTTTGAGAGTCCATTTTGTGTAATGGTTAAGACTAGAAACTGGGAGACAATAAGTCTTAAGCCCACCTTAGGCACAATGGCAGCTGGATGACCTAGGGCCCAGGTCAGTCACTTTCTGTCAGCCCTAGGAAGGAAGCAATGGCAAACTACCTCTTGCCAAAAAACTTGCCAAGAAAACTTCAGGGCCATGTCCAGGAAGCCCTTGAGAATTGGATATGATTGAATAGAAGAAAAATAAATAAATAAATAATAAATAAATAAATAAATAAATAAATAAATAAATAAATAAATAAATAAATAAACCAGAGTTTCAATTGATTTGCAGGCTAGATTGTCAAAAACCCATTTTGTGATTGCTAAAACACAGAGAAAATGGGGTATATAGCAGTGGTGGTATTCTCCCGTTTGGCCCGGTTTGGCTGAATCAGTAGCTCCGAGGATCATCTGTGAGCAAACTGGTTTGCTCCAATGATCAGCTGCTGGGCCCTCCCACTTGCCCTGGCTCTATACTGATCTTTACTTCCTGGTTTTGAAGCTCAGCTGCTTTGCGGCACAGCTGTTGAAGACACAGGGAGAGTGCAGGATTGCAGAAGAAGGATAGTATCAAACCTGTGCACATGCGCAAAGCACGCCCACAGAACCAGTGGTAAACAAAATTGAATCCCACCACTGGTGTTTAGGGTTTTTGTAATAAATAAATTATCTTATGAATCAAAAAGAATCTGTTCATTTGAAAGGTACCAATGTTCCTATATGCAAATATAAATGTTTCTCTGTCCACCTTTAACTCTTTTATCTATCTATTTACATGTTATGTATCACTCTCTTGAGAATTCTCTTATATAGTCATCTTTTCTAATTCTTGTCTCTCTTTTCTAGCCACATGTACCATCTATGCCAAAACAAGTAGTAATCAGATTCTTCTTTTTCTCCTATTTTTAGTGTGAGCATATCTATTTCTGCACAGTCTGCTATTTTTTGTAAAATAGCTGATGGAAATGTAAGATAACATTATATGCTGATGCAAAAGCTGTTGAAAATCTAACTAAGATTTGTACTGGTGGAAAACAATAAAAATTTGTTGGAAAAAAATAAATGTTTTTCTGTATTTGTATAGTAAACAAATGATTAAAATGTAATATATGATATATAAGATATTCTTTTTCTGTTTGGTCTCCAGTGTAACAGTACATTTTATTTATTTATTTATGAATATAACAGTTTATGAACATAAATCCAGAACTTGAGGAAATTAAATGCACTTTTTTTTCCTGGCATTGGCCATTCGTTACCTGCAACTATATAGAAGAAACTTATCTTGGTTCCTAGCTTTAATCCCTATCTTAACCCTCAATGATTGTTTCAGTTTCTATATGAATTCAGAAACTGACAGGCTTACCTGGATTTTGAAAAGGCCTATTGTGATAGTATATACTTACATGAAAAAATGTAGGCGTCCTTGGTCAAATTATATTTCAATAAGCCCAAAAATGAATAGAAGCTGACACAACACCTACACGGTAGAAAAATTAAACACACCTTTAGGCAAAATTGAATCCATACTTACTATTTTTATGCAGTTGTTTATAGATACAAAATAAGAGAGTAGTGATTGTGACAGGTGCAGAACTTTGGAACCCTTTCAGGAAATACTTCTGTAACATGTTATTTGGCAGAAATAATAGGTTTCAACTGTTTCCTGTAACACTTTGAAGTCAATGTTTTGCTGAAGTAGTGAGTCTTGCCTGGCAGCTTCACTCTGAACCTGTTGACAGACAGTTGAACCACATCATGTAAAGAACAAAGAGATGGCTTTGAAGGGCAGGAGAAAAAGAACTACCAAGGCCATGGACAGAGAAGCAGAACTTAAGCCTAGGCCAAGAAAACAACTTGGGCAAACATTTCTGACAAGCCCTTTCCTAGTTGACATAAAGATAAAAGGAGATAGTGGAAAGGCATTCAGATTTTCAAGATGTTATTATAATTTAATGGCATTTCAAGCAGGGGAAAGAATCCCAAAACTGAAAGGCACACTAAGTGGGGATTTCTAAAATAGAAAGCAATCTAACAAATATAAAAGAAATGTAGTAAACTTTTGAAATACTTCAATTCACTGTGAATAGATATTTAGAAGAACCATAGGATGGTGGCAAATACAGATGCTGATATAGCAACAAGTAAAACAATACAACTAATGTCACAGTCTCTATGCAAATCTGTGCTTCTAGCACCAGCATGAAGCAGCCACTATTTCTTGAAGGTAGGAAGACATGAGATCTCAACTTACCTGCAATTAACACAACCTCCATCCATGTTTTGGCTTCATATTATCTGTTATGGATCATTTGTTTTGAATGCTGCACTTCAATTCTTCAGCAAAGCCTTTTAGTTTCATTCAGCTACCCTGGCTTGTGGCAGAATGCAGCTTCCCTTCTGATAGTCACTGCCCTCCAATTTTTTTCTCCAGTGGAATGACGAGAAGTTGGGTTTCTCCATCTCACCCACTACCTATCCCAAAAATAATTGATAGAAAAGTGATAGAGCAGTTTTGTTTTTTGACCAGATGAAATTGATAAGAATTCTGTCACTTTCACCTTGTAATCCAAGAAGAGAAAAAAGGGTTAAATGGTCATTTTATTTCCTGGCCCAGGAAGAATTCCTATTGTTGGGGTTTATGGACATAACATCAAGTCACCACTCCTTTCAAAGTAAGGAAGGATTTCTTAAATCAACTACGTTTTGAATCACTTTATTCTCTGTGGACAAGGAACAGAAGGCTGCAATGTGGAAAAGCCCTATGATTGCAATTCTATATCTACATACATAGAAAATGTATTCAATTCAGTAAGTCTTTTTAGAAGAGTATATATGCACAGTACATATACCTTATACCTTTGGATATAAATTATAGTGAAAATTAGTGGCTGTGTCAATTATTTTTCACTTTGTTGCATCTTGGAATAGATAAGTGTTTATATACAATATTGTAAGATAGTAGTGAAAACTAAAGACTTGGATAAGTACCTTAATACAATATTACCTTTTATTTTATTTACTTGTTTCAGATTTTCTTACCCACTTCTTCATTTTAGTTTCCTGAATTTGTCTGACTACAAGGTTAATTGCTGAAACTATGGCAAATCATTGCATTAAGAGAAATCTAAATACATTGAGAAAGGCTTCATACCTCCATCATTCTGTTTTTTTTTTATAGACTTAAATATATAATTAACATCCCATAGGATTCATTCAGGATAAATGAAACTCTCATGCCTTGGAGACAATTTTTCTATTTAGTAATAATATGCCTTATTATTTGGCACAATCCCAAATTAGAAAATTACAAAGGGAAGAAGGATGGAATTTATGTGTGTCTGCTCCCACTTCTGCTAGTTTTTAAATGATCTTACTAACATTCATTGGCAAACCATTTTGAGGTATTCAGATGTTAGTCAGGCTGAGTATAACCTAGCAAAACCTCTCCTTAAATTACACTCTGATCTAAAATGAATTAAAGCCCCAGGAAAAAGAAACAAAAGCCCAAAATGGCAAAATACATTCAATGTAATACTATCCTTACTCCAATATTCACTCTGATAAAACTGAACTCTTCTAAAAAAAAAAAAAAAGGAAGATGAAACCTTCTCAGGTTTTTAAAAAGGTAAAGTTAGATCTTGAATCCTGATGATAACAGAAAGTCCTGATAATGCAAATATTACAACATATTGAAGTGCAGAGATACAAATCCTATTTCCATGTACTTGTCTCCAGCTGTCTTATGGTATTTGTTTATGACACTAGCATTCATATTATTCTTATTTTTGCAACACTAGGCAGGTTAGCCGTTATCTTTTCCTAAGATTTTTTGTTATTATTTCCAATTCTAGGTTACAGACCTGGGATTTCCCAGTAATCTCCAACTGATATATTAATAAGACATGGAGATTTCTGTTCTCTCCACATTCATTGGATTTTTCTTCAGCATATAAGTCTGGATTTTTCTTCAGCATATAAATTCAACAACTAAAATCAAGCACATGGGGAAAAATATAGACGTAAGGAGATATGAATAATAATGTCATGTTGACAATCTGTATTCAAACTGTCATTTCTTTTTAAGAAATCCTGATACATGTATAATTTGTATAATTTTGACTAAACTTTTTTACTAAATGCTGCCTAATGTACAGAATTCAAAAAGAATACAAAAGTCAAATAAAAAAAATCAAGGATCTTGACATGGAACAGGTGTGACAAGAAATCCTGATTTGAAGACTCCTTTTAAAAGTAATAACTAACTAAAAGTAATAACTAACTAAAAGTAATAACTATCAGTCAGCACGGGTTTGTTAAGAACAAGTCATGTAAAACCAATCTTATTTCATTCTTCAACACAGTGACTAAATAGTAGACCACCAAAATACTGTGGACATAATATATTTAGATTTCAGCAAGGCATTCGACAAAGTAGACCACAACCTACTTCTTAGTAAGCTAGAAAAAAGTGGAATAGATAGCACCACCACCAGATGGATTTGCAACTGGCTGACAAACCGTACTCAATGAGTAGTCCTTAATGGGTCTAAGTCTACATGGAGGGAAGTAAGCAGTGGGGTGCCACAAGGTTGTCTTAGGCCCAGTACTCTTCAATATTTTCATTAACGACTTAGATGAGGGAATAGAAGGGGAACATACCAAATTTGCAGATTATACTAAGCTGGCAGGAATAGCTAACACCCAAGAAGATAGGTTTAAAATCCAGATGGATCTTGACAGACTAGAACACTGGGCCCTATCTAACAAAATGAAATTCAATGTAGAGAAAAGTAAAGTCCTACACATAGGCAAGAAAAACCAAAATTACACATATAGACTGGATGAAACCAGGCTCAACAGCAGTAACTGTGAGAGGGATCTTGGAGTCTTAGTGGACAACCAGCTAAATATGAGCCAGCAGTGTGCAGCAGCAGCCAAAAAAGTTAATGCAATCCTAAATTGTATTAACAGAGTGATACAATCAAGATCAAGGGAAGTACTAATACCACTTTATAAAGCCTTAGTAAGACCACACCTAGAGTACTGCATCCAGTTCTGTTCACCACATTACAAAAAAGATGTTGAGACTCTAGAAAGGGTGCAGAGAAGGGCAACCAGGATGATTAGGGGACTGGAGACTAAAACATATGAAGAACGGTTACAGGAACTGGCCTTGGCTTGTCTAGTAAAGAGAAGGACCAGGGGAGATATGATAGCAGTCTTCCAATATTTGAGGGGCTGCCACAGAGAGGAAGGGGTCAAGCTATTTTCTAAAGCAACTGTAGGCGAGACAAGGAATAATGGATGGAAACTGAACAAGGAGAGATTTAACCTGGAAATAAGGAAAAACTTTCTGACAGTGAGAACAATCAACCAATGGAACACCTTGCCCTCGGAAGTTGTGGGAGCGCCATCATTTGAGACTTTCAAGAAGAGATTGGACTGCCATCTGTCAGAAATGGCGTAGGGTCTCCCACTTAGGCGGCAGGTTGGACTAGATGAACTACAAGGTCCCTTCCAACTCTGATTATCTGTTATCAGAGAAAAGCCAAAGGGAATGAAAGATCAACTTCTGTGATACCACAGGAATGATTTAGAACAGGGGTGTCAAACTCAAGGCCCTTGAGCATGAGTGCTTAAATCTGGCCCACAGGCCCATCCTGGAAATAGCAAAGGAACTGCTAGCAAAAACAGGGCACATTTTTGGCCTAGATGGCCTCCTGCAGAACTCTGCCATGGCTCCTCCACCCCTCCATTTTGGCCAGTAGGGTGCTGCAGGAGGTGTCCATCCCATCTTCCCCCCCAGCCAGCTCGTGGAGAAGAACTACAATGCTGATCTGGTCCTTGAAGAAATCCAGTTTAAGACCCCTGATTCAGAGGTAAACGTTGTACAGAATAAAAAAGAAGGAACAAACAGTTGGACTATAATGTTTGTTTGATATTTCTTTGCTGGACTTTTACCAAGAACAAAAAGATGATTTCTGGATTACATAGATAAAAATTAAGCTATGTGGAGAAGAATTTATTTTTGTCTGTAACTTGTAGGATGGAAGAGGGTGAAAATTACTTTATTAGCTTATGCTCAGTGTGATGAAGGTTGGAAACCATTTCTTTGTTGCTATTTTCTTTTATCTTCTGCTGCTCTTTTCCTTTTCTTTTTTCTTAACATTTCTTTTTTCTTTTAGTTTAGTTTGTATTAGCTTTTACTATGTTTATTAAAGAGTTTGTATGGAACTCAGATACAGGCTTCTAAGAATGATGATCTCTTGCCTCTCTTTCTATATGGTCAAATTTATTGAATATACAATTGCCCTGTTTTCATTCCATGCTCAATAAAGAGGAATCTAATTTCACCCCAAATTCAGTTTCTTGTTGCCAACTTTATTTTGTGAATTCTTGCCAAATCATTACATGCTAGCATTTCTAAGACAGAGACAAAATCATAGACAGTCCACATGAAATAGGATTTCATTAAAAGCTCCATCTCTGTCTCTGTTTTACATTTGGACCTTAGAGTCACATAAGTTGATGATGAAAGAAGATCAGAAAAGGGTGGAACTGAGTAAGTTTTCCTAATTGTTAACCACATTGAGCCAACTGTTGCATATATTGTTTGTTTTTTTCCTTCATAGATTCGAACAAACAAACAAAAAACAGGAAAGCACAGGTTTTGCAATGACTTTGGAGACTAAAATCATTTCATCAAATCATTATAAATTATGTCTGCTGGAAAATATATTTGAGTTAGTTAACCATGGATGGATGTTCAAAATGAATGTTCAACTTGCAAAGATGAAATTTTAAGCCTGTGTAAGATTTCAAAATATATATGTAACTATATTTATATACAAATACTACTGAAGATTATCTATAGTTTTGTGTTTTCAGTTTATTCATTTGAAATTGGTCTTAGGTTACTCATCATTTTATTTTTGCCTTCACAAAAATAATTGTAAAAGATCAAAGTTCCATTTTGGAATATAATATAAAGCTCCATTACAATGCATTATTTTATTTTATTTCAGGCTTTTGAAGTGGGGGAAGATTTTAATGATTCAGTTTTCATTTCTCAGAGGAATGTGTATTTCTATATCTTAGATGAGAAAATGATAAGTAGTATCTACATTGGAATGACTTTTTAATTCTGATTTTTATTTTTAAGTAAGTAATACAATATATTGCTCTTTTTCTTTATGTATGGTGTTTTAAAATTTTATTATTTATTTATTTGAGTTAGTTTTTGACTCCTTAAGTTAGTTTTTATCTATGTGGGCTCATTCCTTTGCAAGATTATAGAAGTGATTTACTGTTGCCTCCTTCCTATATTGGAGAGAGAGTGACTGGTCCAAATTCACCTTAACCACTACACCAAGTTGGCTTTTATGTATGCAATATAGTCTCCATGTAAATATTGACTTTCAGCAGATCCCATATTATCTACCTTTAAAGAAATACTATTTGGCTTTTAGTATTTCTTTTCCTATTTTCCCATTGTTAGGACTCAGTTATATCCACTTTTTTTTTTTGGTCTTTTGCTAGTAATAAATAACTTGAATTACTCACATCATTTTCCCTGTCAAACACAATTATTTTGGATTTTGATATATTAATTTTAAGATCCATGCTTCTTATTGCATCGTGTCACTAACTAGCAATTATTGCAAATCACCAGTTTCTCAGTTAACAACAATGCATTAGAAAATACATACACTTTGACAAACTCAAAAAACACCTCTGAATTCACTCTATGCATTCTTTATGCATTAGTTCCTAAAAGTTTAACTAATGCTAAGTTTTAAAGTAGTTACAAGAGTTCAATTTATTGTCATATGTACTTTACTTCCAACATATATTTCTTTAGCTTCATTAAACTACTAAAATTCAAATCAATTGACATAAAAACTCCTAATTCAAAGCTATAATTTATTTCTAAATTAACAAATCAACTATACATTTTATCTCTCAGTTGTACATTTTTCAATGATTATCTGAAGAGCAAAAATATGTATATACATAAAGTCATACCACACTTTATGGCAATTATATTTTTCTTGATAACTTTTATCCTTTCTCTGTCAATCATCCTCTTCTGTATGTTTTTACTCCTCCACAGTCTCTTTCATTTCATTTTTCACTTAACACTATTTTTCTATTTACTCACCATCATTATGTACTATAAAATAATTAGTTTATACTGGATTGGACTGGTTCTGTATTATCTTTTCCAACGATTTATTGAGAAATTAATTTATCTTTTATACTTTTCATATCAGGATATATATTTTCTCTTATTATGATTGCACTATCATTCTTGGTTCTTTCACTTCTTTCTTAATCTTTCATGTCATTTTTAAAAATTATTTTCGGTCTTGAAAAAAAATGGCCAATACCATATTCAGAACCTCTCAGGTCATATGAGTTTTCCTGGTTTGCATTATTAAAAAAAATCATACTTTCAGATGTATATATATATGCTTTATCATATGTACATATGAATATATTTACATTTAGACTTTACATTTGAAATAAAGAGATCCTTTTCTAAATAGATTTCAATCATTGTGAAGAAATGGTTATCAGAAATGTGTCATTTATTTGTTTTCGAAAAGATACTCTTTTTTACCAATAAAGAATGCAGCACTATATCTTATTATAGCAGAGATTTTGTAATATCTTATAAAATATATTATTCATATTAGATAAGTAAATGTGTTGATAAACCAGTGACTATTGATAAATATAAAATATAAGTTTTCATTTTTTCCCTTCTTAGTTTGTATTTTATTATTTTAACTATCTTTTCCTTTAGAGTTAAATATTGTTTTGCTTTCTTTGTGATAATTCTTATTCCTTCTTGGGTCTTTAAATGGCCCAACCACTTTTTCTATTTTTTTCGTTGGCACACTTCCATTCATGTCACTAGCAGCATACCTGTTTTTTACCATATTTATTTAGATTTAGAACGATGCATATTTTTCCCAAAGCTATTCCAGTCACTGTAGCATAACATGAAACTATCACGAGCATCTTATTCACACCTACTTAACAGCCCCTGAAAATATCTTGTATACTTTAATGCAGGAAAACATTTCCTCTGCCACACTATGAGAAAGGCTTGGGGAAGGAGACAACAGACAAACAGGCACACTTAGTGCTAAACCAAAAATGCCATTTTCTTGGGCATTGGTGAGGTAGTTTTGTTTTTCAGTTACAATGATTTCTGGGAGACATTAGTCATGTATTCTATATTATGATTTTTTTTTCCAGAAAAAAAGAACACATTTGAATAATTCCAGGGAAATGTATTAAGGTATAGCTACCTCTCCTTTAAAGTAAATGTAATGTTTTAAAAGCTTTTTTCTCTTGCAGAAATAAGAAACTCTCCAACAGACAGAAAACAGACACATTTCATATAATTATTTAATCATACTTAAAAAGCAATATGGTATTATTCAAAATAACATGTACAAATATTACTGTAAAAAATTTAGTTACATAACTTCTAGAAAAGAATATATATGAAAAAAACAACATATATAATTTGTGCCGCCTATTTAGAGAAATCTGCCAGTTTCTGTTATTTTCCTCAGATGCCATTAAAGAACAGCTGTAGACACCATACTAGGGTAACCCTGATTTTTTGGTGATTCCACAAACACTAGTAATCTACTTTAATAAAATACAGAAGTATTTTGCCATTATCTTCTTCTGGGAATTGCTGGCAGTTTCATATCCAGCTACCAAGTCTAACAGAATATCTGACAGAATAATGTATTTTTTCTGATCATTTTTTAAAGCACACCTACACCAACACCCAAAGAATACACAGACACCCATACTGGCTGATAAAAATGAAAATGCTTTAGTGCACACAAATTGAAAAATGAACAGTTGAAAACAGGAAATGTAGACAGATGAGAACAATAGAATATACAAAGATTCATAGAAGATAATAATCAAACTATGGGTTTATTACTTAGTGATAATTTCAGGATACTAGGCTTATATGCTAAGTAGCTCTGAGTCTTTTTTTAAACAACTTGTATCTTGATAAATAAAGGTGCAAGGAACAAATGGAAATGGGTCACCTTTATAAATGGCTTTATTTGGCTTTGTCCCCAGCATCCAGAATGCCATCTTTCGTGATATCCTTGTCGGTTTGAGGAGTAAGAAGCAGAGTTATATCTAATTAGAAGCAGAAGTATCAATTTAAGCAAATCTGATATGCTAACAATTCTACTTACACTGAAGCTGAAATGCATAGAATATCACCTATCTTAAAATAATTGTATATAGAAATTTATAGAATATTTGGCTGTGATTTATCTGTATTTATAAATTTCTTCAAGTGCAATGAAAATGTCATCATGTTCTGGATGCTCTTAAAAGATAGTTGTCAGGAGGCAAGGTGCTATAAACATGATTGATTTCAACACTGATTTAGACATAGAGTATCTTACCTTGAGTATTTTGAAGAGAGATCTTCTGATTACAAAATTCATCTGTCTCAGAATATCCCAAAATAAATGTGATATACTATAGAGAAAATAAAAACACCTTTCATGATAAAACAGTCAAAAGAGCAACTATATTTGATTGTTTTATACTGCTGGATGGAATATTTATGATAATAGAAACTGTTCAGGTTGTTGCCATAGAAAGATCATAATGGAGAATGTAATATTCTCACCTGGCTTTTCAGATTATAACTATGGCAGGGATTAAACATTCATCTTCAAGAACATATGGGAAAAAGTTACTTTTTGTCTTTAATATGGTCATTTCACTTAATCCAGTGTTATAAAATGTATTTCATAGGTTAAGCATGGAAGAATGAATAAGTGAAAGAATGAAAACTGTTGAGGTAATTCCCTGTTAGGAGAATGAGCGCACACAGGGAGACGTAGTGAGAGTGGTGAAGAATAACACACAACCAGCACACAGATACACTGTATAGTAAAATGTAGGTTTTCACTTCCAGTAAACGGTTAAGCAAAGTCCAACAAACAGTCCAAGTCATTCACGGTTAAAGCAGTCAGTTTTCAGTCCAGGAATAATCCAAATATCAAAGTCCAGTATCAAAAACAGTTCAGTAAATAGACTCACACCAAATCCAAGTATAACAATGATCAGCAACAGTCAATAGAGAAATGCAGGAATGGCAACACTCTCAGCAACAACAGAACAGAACAACCCAGGTTTCTGGCTCCATCTTATGGTCATTTGAGGAACCACACCCAATTCCCATTTTAGCATTCCCTTAAAGAGACAGTATTAAAATGTCTATCCTGGTTTAGATATTTTCCAACCCAACTGTTAGGTGACTTACATTCCTAACATTCTCCCCTTTGGGTAGGACAATATATACAATGTTACATTCTAAGTCCATAATCCTCACAGCAAGCCTTATGCTTTACAGAGCCTTGGGCTTTTGTAAAATGATCTGCGATGTTATTTTCTGACATACTTAATCATCTTACTTTGCACACATTGTCTTACATTTAAATATCTTAAATCTGTGTGCTCTTGTCTTAACAGCAAGATTGGAAGCCATCTGTATTGCTGATTGGTTGTCTTCATAAACAACAATAGAATCTGTTACATAAATTCCCATATCAATCAATAGTTGCTTATAACAAACTAAATCTGTACATAATAAAGATAAACATGAGAATTCAGCCTCCATTGTTGACAAACTTAAATGTTTCTGTCGAATAGACCTCCATCCAATCAACACCTTTCCCAATAATACTACAGTACCCAATGTAGATTTACGTGTATTTATGTCTGTAGCAAAACTTGCATCAGCATATGCAGTTAGACTTAGTTCATCCTTAGGCTCCAAATACAATGCATAATGCATTGTTTGTTTCATATATCTTAACACAAGCTTAGCAGCTTGCCAGTGCCTTTCAGTTGGCTCAGTATTAAACCTCGCTAATTGGTTAACACTGTATGCTATATCTGGCCTTGACCAATTACTGAGATAAGATAAGCTACCAATCAAAGACTGATAAATGTTGTTATCAAAAACAGGACTTTGAACATCACTTTGGCTGAACTCCTGGCTCATCGGTGTTTTAGCCGGTTTACAAAGTTCCATTTTAAAATTCTTTAGTAATTGGTTAATTTTATCTGCCTGTGAGATCTTGTATCTTCCCCTAGTTCTATCTACCTTTAATCCAAGATATTGTTTAATTTCTCCTAACTGTTTTATCTTAAATTTCTGTTCTAACAATGAAATTATTTTAGTAGCTTCTTGTTCAGTTTTGGTGATTAATGCTATGTCATCAGTAAACAATAGCAACAATGAAATTACACTATCACTTTCTTTCTTAAACAAACATGGCCATGCCAGCTACAAAACCTATCTTAATTAATTCCTTAACTGTACACTGGTTCTACTCATATCCTGATTGCTTCAAGCCATAAAGACTCTTTTTCAATTTCCAACCATCAGTTGTATCTTTTATACCTAAAGGTTTCTTCAAATAAATATTGTGTTGCAACAGTGCATGAAAATATGCCGTCTCTACATCTAAATGATTTACAATGTATTTCTCCTTAGCTGCCCACACTAAAGCTTCCCTTAATGTAGTAGCTTTCAGACCAGGTGCAAACACCTTGTCGTAGTCATTTGCCGTCTGATTGAACCCTTGTGCTACTAACCTGGCTTTATGGGTAACAGTCCCATCCACATATACAGCCTATGGCATGTTTACCAGATGGTAACCTAACATTTTCATATACCTCCAGTCTTTGTAAGGATTTCAGTTCCTTATACATTGTTTCCTGCCAAGCAGCCTGATCCTTAGCAGGATACAATTTCAGTTCATTATAATTACCAGGAACTGTATTCACTCGGCATACAATACTAGCCTGATATCTATCAGGTGGTCATGTTACATGGGTTGAATGTCTTGGTAATACAGGGCTTACTGGTGGACTCACCTGTGCCACCTGCTCCTGTTCTACTTCCTTCTGTGCCTGTTCTTCCTCTTTAATGGCTATTCGTGGTTTACTTGTTTCATCTTTAGGGACTACTTTGGTGTCAATAATAACATCATTGCTGGATTCCTGTTCCAGTTTATTCCACCCAACGTGCTCAAGCGCTACAATAAACATGAGCTGTGCCTGGATCCCAGAATCTAAACGATCTATGGTTGGCCTCATAACCTACAAAACATAATTTCTTAGCTCTATGTTGCCCTTTCAGTCTTACTTGTGAGAGAATATGCACCCATGCTGGAGCTCCAAATGTGTGTAGATAACTTAAATTTGGTTTTCTGCCATGCCAACGAGTGAATGGCAATTCTCCAGTTGTTGTGTTAACTACATTGTTTAACACATGGTTACTACATATTATGGCTTTACCCCACAGTGTTTTTAAAGGGACGAATTATGTCAGCAAAAACAACCTCTAAAGCTTCTTTGGTCTTAAAACTATTTAGTCTGTTTGCTGGAGTAACCTTGCTTTTCTCTTTGCTACAGGCATTACAGTTTAAATACTTGCTACAGGATTTTAATTTTACTCCCTCTGACAATTCAACAATTTGTTTCAACATTTTGAAATTAATGTGCCCTAGACGTCTATGAAGTAGATGTATACATTCATCATGTGGCATAACATTGTTATAAACCGAGTTAGCCATCTTCAACTAGGCATCATGTATCACATATAAATCATTCTCTAAAGTAGCAGTAACACTTTTACCCTCTTTCTCTATTATACAGTTATCTCCCCTAAAGGTTACTACATAACCAATATTAACTAAAGCCCTTACTGATAACAAATTAAATTTCAGTTTAGGTATATATAACATAGTTAAATGCTCATTTATACATGAAAAATATGCAGTACCTTCACCAGACGCTTTCATCTTTGATCCATTTGCCAATGATATATGTTGCTTACTTGTAGACATCATTACAAACCTCTCTCTATTTTTAGTAATGCATTGCAATGCTCCACTATCAACAACCCATAAATCATGGTTTACAGTTGAATTGCTAGACATAGCTAAACTAACATTCTTCTTAGCCTTCTGGTGATTACTAGTATTCTGTCTTTTCCCCTTCTTACAGAATCTAGCTGTATGTCCCCTAGCCCCACAAGAAAAACATTTCCTAACAGTATAGGCAGTTGAAGACAAATCCTCTTCTTGTGGTTGTTCCTTCTTCAGTTGGTCCCTATCCAGCCGTCTTCTTGTTTCTTCTAACAACCTTCTGTTTATGTCAGTCAATGTCAGTTTATCTCTGGTCAGGACTTCCAGTGAAGATATGTAATCATCATAACTTTCATCCAACGAGGAAAGAATGATGTAAACTTGATGCAGCTCTGAAAATATCAGTTCCTTTTCATGTAGCTCTTGAAATGTTCTTTTCATGAAGTTCAAATGAGCTAACATATCTCCACCTTTCAGAAGACATGCTCTAAACAGTTTACGTGTAAGATGTATGAGTGCACCTACACTGTCACGAACATAAATCCTCTTCAAATTCTCCCAACACCTACCAGCAGACTCTTCTCCATGAAGATGGACTAGCTGCTGGTCACTCATTGTTAGTCCAATTATACAAAGAGCTTGTTTGTTGTTCCGTTTAAAGTCAGCTAACTTCTTGGCATCATCCTCATTATCTGGATCCCAAGCATTTACATCCAGTGGATCTTGAACTGCAGCCCATAACCCTTCTCTACGCAGAAGTAGACTGCACTTCATAGACCAGGAAATATAGTTTGTTCCATCCAACTGGGTTATCAGTGATATATTTGTTGAAGGGTCTTGTGCCATCTTTACCAGGACAGTAAACCACAATTAAACAGTAAACAGCTGTCTGTACAAGGTACTGTGTATTCACACTAACTCTCAGTTATCTGAGCCTGGTATGACCTGGGCCCATAACCAGTGTTAAGGTAATTCCCTGTTAGGAGAATGAGCACACACAGGGAGACGTATATGAGAGTGGTAAAGAATAACACACAACCAGCACACAGATACATTGTATAGTGAAATGTAGGTTTTTACTTCCAGTAAATGGTTAAGCAAAGTCCAACAAACAGTCCAAGTCATTCATGGTTAAAGCAGTCAGTTTTCAGTCCAGGGATAATCCAAATATCAAAGTCCAGTATCTAAAATAGTTCAGTAAATAGACTCACATCAAATCCAAGAAAAACGATGATCAGTAACAGTCAATAGGGAAATGCAGGAATGGCAACACTCTCAGCAACAACAGAACAGAACAACCCAGGTTTCTGGCTCCATCTTATGGCCATTTGAGGAACCACACCCAATTATAATTTTAGCATTTCCTTAAAGAGACAGTATTAAAATGTTTATCCTGGTTTATATATTTTCCAACCCAACTGTTAGGTGATTTACATTCCTAACAAAAACACACTCACATATACATACTAAAACAATTATTATGTTAGAAGTATCCATGCTGTCTTGTTAACTGTAACATACATAACCAAGCAGTCATAAATGTGACTGTTTGAAAATCTATTCACAGACCTCCTCCAATGCAGGCTTCAAACTGAGAGATCTTTTATTTTCTACCCTGTTTCTCCAACAATACGGCCTCCCCCAATAGGAAGTCCCAGCATGTTTTATAGGCATGAAATGAAATTAAGCCCCTCTCCACAAATTAAGGCCTATATGAAAACAAAATGGGGTGGAAATGGTGGGGGGGCTTGCTGTTAGGAAGTACTTTTGTTGCATACCCGGATATGGTGCTGCCTGCGTTGACCCTGATACAAAGTGCCCCACCAACACCGAGGTCAACATCCAAGCCGTCGCCGCCCGCCCTAAGATGCAAGGGGGGGGGGAATTAAGTCACCCCCGAAAAGACAGCCCACCCATTTTTTCAGGGCTCAAAAAAAAATAAGACCCAGCCTTATTATATGAGAAACACGGTAGATCTCCCTTCTTCTTTTTTCTGAAGATAGATATGACAATTGCTCTCTTAATTTTTTTCTGATTTCTTTATAATCCAGCTGGCTTTGTACACTTCTTATTTCATATTTATCTAACTTTTCTCCTATCCTCTATTTATAATAAACCATAGTTATTGTTATTCATTCAATAATTCATAGTTATTCATTCAATAATTTAACAATGATCATATATATTTCATATATATACATATACATACATACGTAGGCATGTGCATGTGTGAGTGTGTGTGTGTGTGTGTGTGTGTGTGTGTGTGTGTGGTAAAGGTAAAGGGTTCCCTCACACATATGTGCTAGTCATTTCTGGCTCTTAGGGGGCAGTGCTCATCTCCATTACAAAGCCGAAAAGCCAGCGCTGTCCAAAGATTCATGTGGCCAGCATAACTAAATGCCGAAGGCACATGGAACGCTATTACCCTCCCACCGAAGTGGTCCCTATTTTTCTACTTGCATTTTTACATGCTTTCGAACTGCTAGGTTGGCAGAAGCTGGGACAAGTAATGGGAGCTTACTCCCTTATGTGGTGCTAGGGATTTGAACAGCCAAACTGCCAACCTTTCTGATAGACAAGCTCAGTGTCTTAGCTACTGAGCCACTGTATTTACCATATATATACTGTGCTTCCACTTTCTACCTAAAAATTTATATCCTTTTTGGTATATAGCTCTATGATCAATTCTGTAATTATAATTTGAGTGAACATGAGCCACTAAATGAAATCCCTAAGAAATTGTCAAAAATTAAAATGTATAAGCTCATGTATTCTATGTGAGTGACATGCAGCCTGAAGCAGATTTCCCTTGTAATATACTGAGTTTACACTGTAGTCAAAATATTGGTTTTTTTCATATTGCTTGGTCTGACAAATATAAATGTTTTAGCACTATTGATTCATTGTTGACTCCTGGTGACTGATTCTCTGGACTAGTCACAGATTTTTTTTTCCAGAAATTGTTTTTCAGTGTTTTCTCAGGGCTGAGAAAGAATTACTGACCTAAAATCATCCAATTGGCTTTGTGCACCTGGCAGGTCTAAAACTCAGTCTCCTGGTTTCTAGCCTCGAGCCTTAATAACTACACCAACTGGCTCTCATAAAGCAGATGCATTTTCTTTTTTAAATAGAGATAGGACATTGTCTAATTGTCTAATTAAAAGCTGTGTGTCCCAGCAATGTTCTTTATGAAATTCTGTAGTTTTTAATTTACTTGGTATTTATATATTAAACAGATAGAGTTTAACACACATATAAACACCCCCCCCCATATACTATTCAGCAGAGTATAGATGTTGTGACCCAGCTCCCCAAACACAAAAAAACCTTAGAAGTTAACTCAAATATTTCTTTATTAGGAGTTCCAGCAGCCCAAGCAAAAAAAAATTCTCTCACCACAGACTAACTTGTCCATTCGTCCAGAAGATGAATAGTTGTCTGCCTGAATGGTGGCTCTTCCTTCTCAAGAATTGGCCCATGGATTTCCACTGCTCTCCTCTCCTCTGCCTTCTGCGTATCCGCATGTCAGGCATTGAACCCAACTGTTCCTCTTCATCTCATCAGCCATCTTCAGACCTGGGGTTGTTGACTCTTGATCTGAGGGCTGCCCAGCCCCCGCCTATATATATATCTGCCAGCTCCACTCCCTCTTCCCTCTTGAAGCTCTCAGCATTGCCTTGATGGTGACCCACACTCCCACACTGCCTCCTCCTCCTCTTCCTCCTCTGATTTGGCTGCTGGAAGAGCCAGTGGCAGACAGACCACAACAACTGATGAAGCAGACCATCTTCCCATTTGAGCCCCTAGTTGACATACTCATCATTTTGCTGACAGAATTATTTATTTATTTTATTTTTATTTATTTGATTTGCCAATTGTTTACAAGATAATAAGTATAAGTGTATACATAGTTGTGAATACATGAAATGGGTACATATAAGAAAAATAAAAGAAGAATAAGAGAAACAATAGGACAGGGATGGTAGGCACGTTGGTGCGCTTATGCACGCCCCCTACAGACCTCTTAGGAAAGGGGTGAGGTCAATAGTAGACAGTCTAAGGTTAAAGTTTTGGGGGTTTGGGGAAGAAACTACAGAGTCGGGTAGAGTATTCCAGACATTGACCACTCTATTGCTGAAGTCGTATTTCCTGCAATCAAGTTTGGTGCGGTTAACTTTGAGTTTGTATCTATTGTGTGCTCTTGTGTTGTTATGGTTGAAGCTGAAGTTTCATTGACAGGTAGGACATTGCAATGTATGATTTTATATACCATGCTTAAATCAGACCGAAGACGGCGTAATTCAAGGTTTTCTAGTTCTAGAATTTCAAGTCTGGTGGCATAAGGTATTCTACAACGAGTAGAGGAGTGGAGAACTCTTCTTGTGAAATATTTCTGGACTTTCTCAAATTGTGCTAATATCAGATACGTAATGTGGGTTCCAGACTGATGAACTGTATTTGAGTATTGGTCTAGCAAATGTTTTGTATGCTCTGGTTAGTAGTGTGATATTACCAGAGAAAAAGCTACGTAGGATTAGGTTAACAACTCTTAATGCCTTTTTGGCTATGTAGTTGCAGTGGGCTCTAGCACTTAGATCATTAGAGGTGAGTATTCCAAGGTCCTTTACAGAGCTTGGGTCATCAACAAGATCTTGACTATTCAGCTTGTATTTTATTTTCTGATTTTTTTTTGCCAATATGTAAGACAGAGCATTTATTTGTTGAGATTTGAAGTTGCCATTTGTTTGACCATTCTGATACATAGGCAAGATCTTTTTGTAGGGTAGCAGTATTGTCTGTGGTATTGAACAGCTTTACATCATCAGCGAAAAGAACGCAATTGCTCTTAATATGATCACAGAGGTCATTTATGTAGAGTATGAAGAGAGTTGGTCCTAGAACACTGCCTTGGGGGACACCACTATTGCCAGGTACAGAATTTGATAGGACGCTCCCAATTTTGACCATTTGTTGTCTGTTTGCCAGGAATGCTTCTATCCAGTTATTCAGTTGTCCAGAGATACCATAGGATTTTATTTTTAGGAGTAGTTTGTCATGTACCACTGAATCAAAGGCTTTACAGAAGTCTATGTAGATTGTGTCTATTGCTTTGCCCTGGTCGAGTTGTGTCGTCCATATGTTTTTGCAGTGTAAGAGTTGCAGATTACAGGATAGGTTTTTTCTGAAACCAAATTGTTTATTGGAGAGTAGGTTGTTTGTCTCTAAGTGGAGGATGATGGATTGGTTAATAATTGATTCCATGACTTTACAGGTGACGCAGCATAAGGAGATTGGCCTGTAATTTTCAACTAGGCTTGGCTCTCCCTTTTTGAAGATGGGGATGACTGTGGCTTGTGACCATAGGTTAGGCAAGGAGCTAGTCCTGAAAGATTTTTCAAAGATTATGCTTAGAGGTTTGGCTATGGCAGTGGATAGCTTTTTTAAGAAGTAGGCACATATTCCATCCGGTCCAATAGATAGAGATGGTTTTAGATTGCGTAGTGCTTTTTCAACATTGTCTTCTGTAAAATCGATATGTATTAGATCATTGTTGTTATCTGTGGTACGGCTAGGAAATACTGGGCATGATCCATTGCTGTTTACAAATACTGAGCCGAAGAATGTGTTAAAGATGTTGGCTTTAATGGTATCGTCGTTGCAGTCTTTACCATCAGGTCCTATCAAGGGTGGGATAGACCTTGAGTCTTTTAGTTTGTTGTTTACAAAATTGTAAAAAGCACGGGTGGAATTGGTGCTTAGAAGGTTTTCCTCTTGTTTAATGTGATAATTGATGCGTTCGGATTATATTCATATAAGGGTTACATGATAAAATTAGTTAAACATAGCAATATTGTCCTCTAGCTAAAAAAAAATAATAATAGATAGGAGTATATCTACCTAAGTTCAAAATGTGTGTTGTACTCACATTTTGTTTATGTCATTATTCCAAGCTCTTCCCTAGGACTGGATAGTTCAATTTGTCTATATCATTTTGCCTATATTCATGCATTAGAACATGCAGGCAGTAAGTCAACTACAGAAACCATTATGAAATATTGTTGGTAGATTTTTCTTGTTATTTTTCCCTAAAACCTTTTGATCTGAACTGAGTAATGAAATATTGATTTATTTATTATTTAAAACATTTATATAGCCACCCAATTTTCAACTAACTCTGGGCAGCTCCCAATCAAAAATTAAAAGATATATGCAATTATTTTTAAAACTATAAAAATTCATCCAATGAAACATAAAATATTAACAATAACAAATGCCTGGTACTAATCGGTTCTAACAGGGGAACAATCATCTCCCAAAGCTTTGGGGAAAAATAGGTCTTTAAAACTTTAAGAAGACTAAAATGGATGACAGCCTGCTGAACTTCAGGTGTTAACATATTCCATAAGGCAAGGACTGTCACAGAAAAGGCATGCTTCCTAGTTCCCATCAAATGACAAAATTTAGGGCAACAAACTATGTGTGTGCCCACCCAGGACCTCATCCTGTAGGTAGTGTAGATCATGGTCCAGAAATTCAAGTTTTCTTGATGGGACCATCCCTTGAGCCAATAGTTTATCTCTACAATCCTCCATTTCCTCATTGAATATTAACCATACATTGGAAGTTCAGATAAAAATACCACCTTTATTCCAAAATCTTCTGCCTTCCTATCAAGCTCCTCGTGGTCTTTTCACAAGAAGATTTCTTACAATTAATTTCAAAATGATTTCTTCTCTCCCTCCCCCATCTCTCAGAGCTCTCAAACCCACTGAAGACCACAATTTTATTATCTCTTCACAGGAAGATTCTGTATGGAACAAATCTGTGAGCGATCCTTGACCTCTCCTTTACCTTGTTCTGAAGAGTGGATCCATTCACAGGTTTCTTTTTTCACTGCACTCATTACAGTGAATGGTCTTTAGTCTGCCATTGCTATGCTTGGAAATCTGCTTTGAACTAATACAATCAAGAAGACTTGCAATACTGTAATAATATAAATCTAATCTTACATTGATGTAATGGCATTTATATTTTTTTATTGTTAGCTATTAGGATTGGCAATAGCAAAATACTGGAAGACACACCCAGAAAGACACAAGTGTGTGTGCATGATCTTTTTAGTTCAGTAATATTTAAATGTGGAAAATTCCTTTGGTTAAAGAACTTTAAAATGCTGCATTGAGAAAACATTCAGTGAAATTTGGTCATCATATATTGCACCTTATTAATATTTTTTTATAGAATAATAGATTCCTGAAGACTATTTCCAATTGATTCTGATGCTATTCATCCAAGAATTAAACTAATTTCAATAAGGTTGCTTCCCCCGCCTTTGGATTTTATATATTTAATATTTAGGTGCCATGATTTTATATGCTTGGCCAAACCTTTCTATTCTCTGTACTTGCACTGAAATTAGTTGAAATTAAAGAGACCTCCAAAGGTAAACAATATCCTTATTTATTGCATTGCCATCTCCATCCTCTGAGTGTATAGAGCTAACAAGTGATAGGATGGCTTGCTTTTATTTTATCAAAATACACAGACCCGTTCAATCATTTTAATCTTTCTAATACAAGAATAAGACTCATAATGTATTTACGATTTATTGCAAATGTTTTTATATTATAATACACTTTTTTTCCAGGGATGGGATCTGACCTGTATAACTACCGGTTCTGTTGCTCTGTGTTGTGCGCTGTGTGCGCTTTGCGTGCGCGAGTCGCGCAAGTGCAATTTACAACCTGCTGAGTTGTCCAGACAGCTGAGCAGCACTGCAGTTGAAAATGCAGGAAATAAAGGTCAGGTATGAGCCTGGGCGGGCGAGTGGGCCAAAACAACAGCAAATATAGAACCGGTTCTGTGTATGCTCTCTATTTGCTGCCCTTCAGAGAAGGACAGAACCTACAGAAGTGGACAGAACCAGTTGAATCCCACCCCTGCTTTTTTCCCATTAATCAGTGGCAAATCTCACTGTTGCTTTCTGACTAAACAAAGTTCTGGAAAACTTTACACATGGGAACTTGATTCCATTATCTATTTTAACTTAACACTGAGCTATTCTTTTGAAACTTTTAAGTGTATCTGAATGTATGTGTGTTTAAGTAGGAAAAAGAAGAAAAAGGTCAGATCACTTTAAACTAAACCAAGCAATAACATGTAGACTCTATTATGTACGAGAACAGGAGTAATTGTACTCAGCATTTGATCTTTTCTTTTATTGAGTCAGCTTTTTTCTGATGGATAGTGCCTTAAACCATAATCATGGGGTGGGGGGGGGGATGACAATGTGTCTTACTTTGAATTCAGCATAATCTTTGATGTTAAATTAACAGTCTCACAAGTGCTTCAGTGGATCAGAGATAATTACTATGTTAAGTTTATCTGATATTATATATCAGGATCAAAGTATAATGCTTGAATGCCCCGTATCAATTTGTAGAGTCATTTCCTATGCTTATTCATCTTATAGTTTTTTTATTATCCAATTCTGAAAGAAGTGCATTTTTAAAAATTACTTCATGGATGCTAAAGATAATAGTAAGCATTTAAATTTCAAATGCCTACATTTTGAACTCAGTAGTAGATTTCTGATGCTATTTTGATCATTCAGGAAGTGTTTCAAAGGTCAAAAACCTGTTTCAAACTCAACATGGAGTGGTTTTAAAGTTAAAGCATTTTTCAATGGTTAAAAAAAAGCAGAACATTTCCAATGAGGTCAGAACAGCCTGTTTACATGTAAGACAATTTCTTTTGCTCAACACACAATGTTTACCATACTATCTTTCTATTAATAAGATAGTAGAGTGTGTCTATTTTAAGTTAAATATATAGCTAAATAAAAATTGTTCCCACAGTTTCTAAGATCTAACAAAGCAGGTTTTTCCAGAATTGTTGTGAAAGACCATGGAAGATTTATTCTCCTTCGATGGAAATCCAGATATTTTATAATTTTCTTAATAATAGAAAAAACATTATATGTGTATGTGTGTGTCTACACACACACACACACACACACACACACACACACACACATAAAGAACACTTTTTGGGGGGAAAGTAGAACTAACTTTTTTTTTAGATTTGAACAAGTTGACTAGTCAAAATTAAGTTTTAATTATCTTAAAGGAAATATAGTAACATGTTAGTGGGGCATACTCCTTATGGGTTGAACTGGGCCTGGGAATTTAAGTCTACCCTCAACTAACCAAGAACTGTCTTAAGTTTACCACTTTAATACACTTAAAACTGGTTAAAAAGAACAAAAGCTAATGTAAACTTATATTCTAAACCAAGAAAATGTTTGTTTGGTAAACTATAGGTTGCAGGTATATGAGAGTATTTCTAGATCAAAACAAGCATTATGCTATGATTTGCATGTAACAAATAATAATAGTTTATGCAGGGGTGGGATATGACAGGGTTAACTACTGGTGCGGGATTTACAAGCTTCCCTGCAGGCTGTGACTGGCATCCAGTTTCTTTTCAGATATATCTTTAACAACTTCTTTGATTTCATTCAAGGAAGAGTCCTCTGTTTCCCTATTCATGAAATTCCAGATTTTGAAGTGATTCCTGTTATTCTCCTTGAAAATGATGGCTTTCCTTATGATCAATTCATAGAAACTCATTGGCGTTGTTCTACTTCTTTAACAATTTGAAACTTGACACAAGCAGTTTGTGAGCTCTTGGATTTTAAACCTTTAATTCATCTATGTCATAAAAGTTATAGTCATTATTACTCTTCTACTTAATAACATGTTTTATGCCATCCAACATAGAGGGCCCATTGTCAGATTCTTTATTACCATGACTTCTTATCTGTTTATGTTTATTTGATAAAATACAGGCATAATTTAATTCACCATTGCCTTTTCCTATGCAGTATGAAATTACATTGTAGCTTTCTTTACTGGCCTTCCTGTCCCTATCTAACAATCACAGGGAACTTCCTTCTCCGCCATTTCAACATAATCTTTCCTTGTCTCTTTGGACTATTGTGAGACTAATTTCTCAGCTAGCCAGCAGGATACTCACTAAAATTGCACATTTACTCTGCTGGCTTCTCTACCACCAGAGTTTTGAACAAGAGGAAGTAGTTTAACTGATAGTTATAAAGTCATAATAATACCCAAAGACCAATTACTAGTACTATTTGTTTTTTTCTTTGAATTGAAACTTTATTTTTCATATTAGTATTTCAGTTTATTTGTGCTTAATGCATTAGCAGAAAGTTATTATTGTTAGTACTTCTGTTTTGGTGTATGAATTCTTGTTGAGTGTATATCTACATAGATATCCTGTTGGAATTGTTCTGACTGCACACATACACTTATTCTGGCAAAAATTAAATTTAAAAATTAGAGGAATTTTTCTATTGTTCTTTTCAAAGATAGACATAAAGGTTATATTCTTGAACCTAGTCTTGTGTTTGGCTTTAAGACTAATCAAATAGTCTTGATTTAATCTAAACCAAATTGAGATGTTTTCTGAATCACTGGGCACTAAGCCAAATTTTATAACTTATACACACTCCTAGTAATTGGTAGCTAGGAAACCTATCCTTCTGGTGTCAGTATAGCTGAAGTAATCTCTGCATCACTTGATGAAAGAATACATTTTAAAAATCTGAACACTGATTTTAAAAGGTGACATTTTATAATCAACAACTGACAAATGAAAAATGAAAGTGTGGAGCTAATTAATTACAAAATGTCTGTTGTTTGTAATGCTTTCAGAACATTACACACACAAACACACACACACAACAATCAAATAGGAAAATAATTAAATAAAATAATTAAAAAGGAGACATCTTGCTTTTTCCAGCTATAATGGGTAAATATTACATTTTCAATATTTTGTGATAATTTGTTTCACATCTAAATTCATTTAAAAAAAAAACAAACCCGTGATCATGCATTTGTTGCTAAGAAACTAACATCTATATGAAGGCTGTATATGTATTTGCATTATTTTAACCTTATTAGCAAAATCTGAAACACTTCTGGTCTCAGATAAATAAAGTGAAATATATCCCAGTAAATGAAATGTTCACTGAAATCAGTGCTATTAAAGCTATGCAACACTTCATATCTGGTTCCAAAAAAGATGCTCCCCAATGCCTGTATATATCATGGATCACCTGTTTGTGACTTTAGTGGTGCCTTTTTTCAGAATTACACAAAGAACAACAATGTAAAGTGCATGGTTATTTTCATGAGATGCAAAATTAAGTTTTGTTCTGAATTTCAAGTGCTGCATGTTTCTAACAGTGATATTATAATATTTAAAACTTTTAACTATTGTTTTACATCAGTGGCACATAAGGTTTCAGAAACTGGAATATTTGAGAAATATTTTTGGTACTGCAAATGGCAGAATAGCGGTGATGGTATATAATTCTGTGAGGCTGGACCCTTTTTGTGGTTTAAAGTCCACTGAACTACTTACATCTGGGTCTGCAGAGAAAATTAATAGGAAACTATCACATTTTTTGGTTTTTTAATTGGCTATTCTTGCCTCTGTTGAGAAAAAGACAATGGCATTGGTCTGGTTACCCAGGGGATCTCTCTCATCTCAATTCTATTAGGCTGTTTGTACTTATATATAAAACTGCCCCATTTTTTTCAATCTCGTTCTGGTGTATCAATACATTTAAATTTAAACAGTGTCCAATTATTCATTTGAAACCTTTTCCCCAAATTAATGGTTAATTTAACATTGCTGTAGAATTTGGATGCTGTTTATTGTCTGAATAAAGGGATAGATTACCCTGTCTTTTCTGCAATTCCATTTCCATTGGCAAAGGTTGTTGTTGTAGGATTTCTTTTGGTGGGAGGAAAAGAACAATAAGATATATGACTATATCCTATTTCTCTGCAATCAATTATTTTTAGAGAATTAGCATTATTTCTCACAGAATCAGATCAGCTTACATTATGCCTATTTGATTTATTTATATTTATATTTCAAGATTTTTACTACTATTTACTGGACAATAAAGTGAATATAAAGACAATTCTCTCAATATATTGATTGCTTAAATAAATAGGGCATAACAAGTCCATTAGAGGTATGAGATATATAAAATGTTAATCCACTCTTTCAATGTATGAAATTAAAATATGACTTCAAATTATTTATAGAACATAATAATAATAATAATAATAATAATAATAATAATAATAATAATAATAATAATAATAATAGCAAATATCATCTAGGAATAAATCTACTAAATAAGGATGCAACTTATTATTCCTTCCTGTCATTCCATTTCTATATATTTTCTACCCTTGCCTTTTCTGAAATATATTTCTCTTAATATTAACAATGATTAGTATGAATCTCTTTCCAAACCCCATATTGGGAAAAATCATACAGTGACCTAGATCAAGGATCTGTTCCTGTGAATAATAAAATAAATATTGCTTTATATAAGCTTCCAGACTTTTGTTATTAGACAAATTAAAAATATAGCAAATAAATAAATACACAAATTCTTTTTTTCTGAAGTATATGCCTCTTGCAAAAATTACAATAACTTTTTTATTTTCACTCTCCCGCCCTCAGATGTCAGTAGGAAATAACATGTCTACAAAGAATCCTGGATATTAGGAAGCCATCAATGATTTTAAAGAGCAAATAAATGCATTACATTGCTATCTTCCAGTTCCATTTATCAAACACCTGTATTTATTCTATCATTTTACCTTTTAGAAATGAAGCAACAACTCCATTTTAATTTTTAGCAATGGAACTATTTGTAGATTTAAAACTGAAATTATTTACCCACTTACATGTAGGAGATGACAAGTTGAGTGTGTGTGTGTGTGTGTGTGTGTGTGTGTATGAAATGTGTCATCAGTCATGAATCCCTTTGTGCCTACAGGTGATCTAAGTCCATCCCACCATATCTACTGCCAAATTGCTTTGACGTTTAGTAGTTCAGATTCTTGCACAAAGCTTCTTACAATAAATCTTTATATCCATTTGAGCTGCCAAGATCTCCTGATTTCCCTAGCATTTGACATTATATGGGAATAAGCGTCATGGGTAAATATATGAGAAATTATCCTGAAAACATTTACTTTCTATATATCAAGCATATATACACATATCCAGAGTATTAAGTAATCTAAACCATATCCAAAGAGTTGTTTTGTTAGACTTCCTCCTTAGAGCTATCAATAAATTGCCCTCTATGTCTCCTTTAGCACATCCAGTGTGCTGCTACTCATGATCTTTACATGCAGCATTCCAAGGGCTGTGATTTGTTATTCCATCAGTTTTAATTCCAGTTGCATCCAACATTATCCTTTGAAAGGCATTCTCCTTTTGGCATGCACATTGCTCTAGCTAGTCGATACAAACCCTGATTTTCTGTCTTTATTTCTTATCATACCATTTACTGATTGATTTTTTTCACTTTGAAATAATGTCAAATATTATGCCAATAACTAAGCCGGTTAAGAAAGGCAACAATATAAAGCATTCCTATTAGGACTCCACATACTAATTTCTATTTGAACATTAAAAGCAGAGGTGGTTGTCAGCAGTTTCTGACCAGTTCTGGAGAACCGGTAGCAGAAATTTTGAGTAGTTCAGAGAACTGGCAAATAGCATCTTTGACTGGAGATTTTACAGTCTCCTTCCCCTGCGACGCCCACCAAGCCACGCCCACAGAACCAGTAGTAAAAAACATTGAATCCAACCACTGATTAAAAGTGCCTATATGTCAGACAAATCACTGGAGATTTACTTTGCCCTTACTATAGAAATAATAGATCTCAAATTATACAAGTACACTTGTCAAATGTATAAGTTTCTAGTAAAATCAACTTTCTTTATTTCAATAAAAAGAAATCTATTCAGTGATATGAATTTTGCTAGAATCCCTGATTTTATGTATTTGACATTAAATAAGATAGTGAAGATTTTTATTAAAATATTCTATGCAAGTTAACAATTACCAGTTCTATGCTCCCTATATTATACTTAACAAATGCTTCCTCTCCCTCAGGATTTTGATAGGCAGGTTGCATTCTTCTCATCGCAGAAGAAAAGTTAGCCAAAGAGCCAATCTTCTGAAATGCTTTAGAATTCTTTGTAATGTAAATGTATAAAGTAAATCGACTTTCAACACTGCTGCCACTATCTGTAGAAATTGCCTATGTTCAGTGGAAGTCAGATTTGGTTTTAAACTGAAATGAAATTAAATTAGTTTGGATGGATTAGGTGTGCCTTCAATTATTTACTAAAATAATTTGTTATTTGAAATAATATGCTCTTGAATAAGGTTTCCACTTATTCATGAATTCATACAATTTCAACTTTGTTACTGTAAATGGCCCACACTTGCAATTAAAACTGCCTGATCCAGAAACCAACTGGGAACTAGTACAGCCTGCAACACAGTGGTGTTAAAGTTTGAAGCCTATTCTTCTTCATCCTTAGCTTCCTGAAAGAACCCTGACAGCATAATTTGGATAGGTTAGGACAGAAATATACAGCTGAATCAGGCATGGCTGCTACGGGTTTGCCCGGGTTCAGGACGTTATGGCTAACGTTATGGCTGGTTTGGAGAACCATCAAATCCCACCCTGGCAATTATTTATTTCAAAATAGTTAAAACCATTGCATCCCTCAGAAAAACATTCACCACTACCCAGATACAACTACAAATAATTCCTAGCAAGCCAGAACAAGCCTAGATAAGGACACAGGAGAGAGAATTTTAGCCTTTCAAGGATTATATCTAGTTCCTTAGAACTAATAGGCTAGAATCTCAATAATGTCTACTTATTATCAGTAACTAAATGTTCTTTAATGATTTGAATAGCAACATTCAATTTTTATTAATTTTTTTTAAAAAAGAAAGTGAGTTATAGAATCCTCCATTCTGGTCCGAAAGGAATACTGGAACACAAAAGAACATACACAGCTTTTAAACAATGAATGCTTCATGTTTCTGATGCAAATACAGAATTATTAAACATGGCTTAAGCATACTGGTGTCCTTTTACTACTGTTTGTAATAGAAAACTTCTTGTTGGAGAATAAAGCTTTATTTAGTTAAAATAATCTGCATAAAAAAGACAGCAGCAGATTCAGGAAAGTCCCTAGATTTGCAATATATAACACCTTAACAAGAGATGAACAAAAGATAAAGAAATATCCCTACTTGCTGTACAGAAATATTATAGTGCACTTTTCCCCAAGAGTCACTTATAGATTGATGTAATTTTATCCTAGCAGTGTTAGAAAAGAAAACTGCCAAAGAATTCATAGTCTGAGCTCTATGAACCAGTGAGTCAGAAGAATGGCACATCAATAAACCAAACCTTAACAATATATTATTTAATAGAATGATTTAAATGGAAAGCAAATTGCTACCTTGTTTTCTTCACTTAGGCTAATCTTTTTAAATATCACAATAGTATAGTACTGAAATGTCAAAACAATGAATAAACATAAATCTATTATTTTTCTTTTCTGTATTCCAGATTAATAACTATTCCAAACCATGCTTCCTTTTTTTTCTTCTTTCCAAAAGTTGTTCAAAGTAGCTCAGTCAATAAATTATAAGCAAAGTCAAATATAGGTGTAACTTTTTTTAAAAAAAATCATGTTGGTAACATTCTTACAGAGTAAGACTATCAATTAAAGGATTGCATTCATACTTAAGTTATTTATATGCTTACTAAAAGACTTTAAACACAAATCAAACAAGATGTCTAATTTTAAATATTATTTTGCGCTTCCTGGACAAAGAATCCGCTTCTTTTTAACATTTAAAGAAGAAATACTGAACTTTTATTTTCTCAGCATGCTGTGATGTAGGATACCGCCATGGTTGCACAATTGGTAGACAAAGGAAAACAACAATTTCTCTTAGCACATTTATGGGCATGGGGAAACTGAGAAAAGCAGTAAAATAGTAAATCTATGAACCATTGGTTTAGGAGAAGTACCAACAGCTCAGAACTTACCATATCTGGGGGGGAAATGAGAATTTTTGCATCATATACTAAAATGTGAAAGACAATAACTTACTAAACAGCTAAATATTGGCTTTCTTTCTAGTGGTAATTTGTTATCATGAGTTTTAAACATATGTAACAATTATGCAGATAAAACTGATGTTAATTCCAATTCCACTAAGTTCTACTTCCAAAACTTTTTTTAGGGTATAAAAAAATTCCTGAAAATGACCTTCACACATTATACAAGAAAAGTGTAAAATGAAAACTATGAAAATTGAACAGGACCTAAGTTGATAAATAGAACAGAGGAATATGGGGAAATGGCAAGATGAAAAATAAATAAAGGGAAAACAAAGATATTGGTGAAAAATATGACAGAGAAACAGAAAAAAGGAATTGATAAAGGATACAGATATTCAGATTGTTAAAAAAGTTAAATGTTTAGGAATACAACTGACAGCAAGATGTGGAACAATTAAAGAGAATACTTATTATAAACTGAAACAGCAGATCAAAACAGAGTTAGAAAAATGGGACAATATGCTATTTTCATTAACTGGAAGAGTGGTGGAGATTAAAATGAATATATTGCTCAAAATTCTGTATCTGTTTCAGACAATTCTGATAAAGCTAGAGAAAAAATATTTTGAAGATATTAATAAAATGGTGTTGAAATATATATGGCAAGGGAAGAAAGCACAGATTAATATTAAAATGTTACAGGATGATAGAACCAGAGGAGGATTTGGTTTACCCAATTGGGAGATTTATTATCAGGCCACTGCCTTAATGTGGATGAAAGAGGAATAAAAGGTTATTAATGTTGGAAGGACATGATTTACAAATGGGTTGGCATGTGTTTCTATGGTATAGGAAAGAGAAAATACATGGGTACTTTCAAAGACATATGGTCAGAGATGCACTATTATGTATATGGGGAAAAACTAGGGAACAGCACTATATGAAGGTACCAGTCTGGTTATCAACAATAGAAGCACGTGAATATCCAAATGTTTGTAAAATGGGAAATATTACTATATATAAAGACATTTTAAATGAAAAGGGTGAGTTCAAAACAAAACAAGAATTGAATGAACAAGGATTAGAGATACAATGGTATTCGTACATGCAGATACAAGCAAGGTATGAAAAAGACATTAAAGATGAAGGGGTTAATAAAGAGTTGACAGAATTGAATAAAATACTAACAGGAATAGAGGATAAACTAGTTAAAAGATTATTAGATGTAAAGCTGGAAGAAGAACAAGTCAAAGAAATGATGATAGCATGGGCAAATTTTTTTGGATATGCTATAGAATTGGATAAGAGGCAGAAACTATGGAATAAGAGCTATAAACTGACAAAATCGACAGCATATAAAGAGCATTGGTACAAGATGTTTTATAGATAGCATTTAGCACCAGGAAAATTAGCAAAAATGTTTAAAGATAAATCAATTAAATATTGGAAATGTCATCAAATACCAGGAACATATATTATATGTGGTGGACTAGCACAGAAGCTAAAAGGTATTAGAATAAGATACACACATGGTTGGAGAAAATGATCAAACAACACACATAGATTTGAAGCCTGAAATATTTTTACTAGGAATGGTACCAAAAGGCTATAGTAAAGAAAATACTTATTTAATTATGCATGCTTTAACAGCTGCTAGAATTTTATTTTCCCAAAACTGGAAGAGTGATAAGATACCAATAGAGGGAAAAATAATTGAAAAAATATTTGAATGCACAGAAATAAATAGATTGATGCTAGAAATTAAAGAAAAAGAAGAATCTGAATATTATATAGTATGGGAGTTGTTTTACCAATGGATAGAAAATAGAATAAACTAAAAGGGATTAGATGTACTCATAGAGTAATAAGAGGAATTAATATAATAGGTATATTGGATTTCATTTATACTATATATATGGGAATGTGATTATTGTTATGTTGTTAAGATGAATAAGAAGAATATTATTAATAATGGATAAGTAATTTGAAATATGTACCTAATCAACACACAATTGAAATGGAATGGATTTTTTTATATAATTTTTTTTTAAATTACAAAGAAAGAAAGAAAGAAAGAAAGAAAGAAAGAAAGAAAGAAAGAAAGAAAGAAAGAAAGAAAGAAAATTGAATTGCTATTTGCATGTGTTATATTGTAGAGGTAAAATGTTTTGTGAATATATATAATTTTCAAAGAAATCTTATGATATTTGTCAGGTGCTTCATAGCAAAATGAATTAGTTTTTTTAAAAAAACATACATAAATAACTAAAAATAACATTCTTTGGTCACCTAAATATAGTTTTTTTAAAAGAAAATTGTCATTAGATTGATTCCTTTGGACTGACTATTAAATATGTGAGAATCAAAGATATACCTTATTGATCTATTAGATTCAATAAATCCTATGGATGATAGCAGGCCCCATTCAAGTCAAAAATTGATTTCCCTCACAACTGAAAAACCAGTAGGCCAGGGATAGGGAACCTTTTATGGCTCACTTAGGAATTCTGGGAGTTGAAGTCCATAAGTGATAAAAGAGCCAAGTTTCTATACCCCTGGTCTAGACTACTGGCCTGTAACAATAAGGAACTGAATTTGTAGAAAAATCTCAGCTTCCTACCACTATGTTCCCTCTTTTATATTCAATTGAATTTCTGCTGGTTATCACAACAAATATAAGTTTCCACACTTTTTCTCCAACTTGTATATTTTCTTCATGTTTTGATATTTCTATTTCCTAAGAAAATAAATCTTCAAATCCATACACAATTATTGGTACTGGCCATGAAATCACAATAAATATTATCTTTAGCTATTACCAGATGTAAAAAAGTCAGTTGACAATTGTAATATGTATTCCTCAGATTACATTTCTCCTGTATTCCTAACTCTTCTATTGTCTTTTCTTTCGGCTTAATTTGATCAGCCAGAATAAAAGAATTCCCATGTGCAGTAAGTAGCAAAATACATACAGAAAAGTTGTAGATCTGGAACAGCTATTATATGTAGAATGCAAATATATTTTATATTCAGTGAAAACCTATCTACCTGGAACAGGCTGTACATGAAGTACTAAGTTCTTCACTGAAGGACTTCAAATAGAGACTAGATGGTGAACCATCACAGATGCTATAGTAAATCTGGTATTGTTGGAAGTAAAGTAGTTGGAGTAATTTTCTCTAATGTCTTTTCCAATTCCAATTATTATGATTCTTATCATTAATAATCAAGGATTGTCGTGATTTTAGAATAATCATATAATTCTCAGAGCAAAATGCAGTAATTTCATTTTAAGTGTATTTTCAGTAAACCATACCATATTTATCATCAATACATCTTCATCTTCATTTTGAATCAATCCATTGCAGGATGAAGGACTCTTCATTGAAAGTTATGGTTTAAAATCTATCATGTTGGGTGCAATATGAGTAGCAAATATTTAATGACTTCCCAGTTTAAGAATGAAAGGGTATAATTACCCAAATTACTGGCTTCCACACCAAAGGGGAGGGGGGAAAGAACCTGGGTTTCTCTATTCTTAATCCATCATCTGAACTATCACACAACTCTCAGTACTAATACACACACACACACACACACACACACACACACACACACACACACACACACACACACACATATATATATATATATATATATATATATATATATATATATGTTTTCTGAGGTTCTGGTATTTGTATGTGGATCTTTGGTTATTGGGTTCTCTCCGCGTAAGATTCAAAGTATCTAGGCAACGCTTTCGGCGAGGTCCCACTCGCCATCTTCTGAACTGAAAACTGAACACCACAGCAGCAGAATAATCAGAGAAGCCATAGAGATAGAAAAACGCCCACACAGCATGAATAAAAGAGATGACACCTCCCGCTTACCAGCCATTTGGAAACCCGCCCTCATGAACAGACAGTACCCAACATGATAAATGACACCAGACCCACACCTATGAGGGCCACACAAGATGCCACCACCACACTTCCACGTAAAAATCAGACTCACACCCACACAGAAGATGAGACACGACCACAGACCAGAAGCCGCACTGCAGCTGCATCACTACCCACTTCAAACTCCTCTAAACCATACATGAAGCGAACTGACCCCACCATGAAGATGTGGCACGACCACGAACTCAAGCCAAACGAACACAGACCCAGACCCCAAACTCAAAGCCATATAAAAACCCAAAATGCTACATCACAGCCACCCGCTCAGGACATCACATCAGAAAACTCAAGAAATTACACCTCAACAACTCAAGAAGTCACAACACAGCAAATGACCCAGGATATCACAGCACAAGACCAAGGATACCACAGCAATAAATCTCACAAGGTCATCACACAACCCATTACCCAAGCTGTTACTACACAGGAGGCTAATCGAAAAGAGATCAAAACACAAACGACCCAGGAGATTACAACGCAAGACCCAGGATACCACAACAAAAAGAACTCACAAGCCCATCACACAACCCATTACCCAAGCCGTTAAAACACAAGAGGCTAACGACCCAGGAGATGACAGCACAAGATCCAGGATATCTCTACAACAAAAGGCCATTACACAGCCCATTATACCAACATCAACTCCATCAACCAATCAAGAGGCTGCAGCACAGCCAACCAGCCCAGCACACCATCCCCCACCACTTGTATATAGAGAGATGGCAGCTCCAGTCACACACTGCTTGCACTGGCACTAAGCCGAAAGCACCAGCCTGAAGATGGCGAGTGGGACCTCGCCAAACGTTGCCTAGATACTTTGAATCTAGCTGGAGAGAACCCGAATAACCAAAGATCCATATATATATATATATATATATATATATATATATATATATATATATATATATATATATATATATATATATATATATATATATATATATATATAGGCCTTCAGCTTTGTTCGGGTATTTTCCCACGTCATAGTAGTGGTGCTTTTAAAGTTGTAGCAACGTTTCAGCAGAATCTCATCTGCCATCATCAGGCTTCTGTATTGTGTCCGTCTGTGAGTCAGACTTTTACAGTGGTTTCAGATTTAAATTTGGGGCAGCCTATTGCTGTGCCAGAATGGTTTTTTCTTCATCCTGATTGGTTGGGAGTCTTGGTCTGTGTTTATTGGTCTCGGAGTTTGCTGTGTTCTGCTTGATTGGTGTCTCTAATATCTTCTGTCTGTTTTTTGGCTCTTTTTGTATCTTGATTGGCTGGCAGCATTGTGTTACTTTATTGGAGGCCTTTAGTGCAGCTTGGCTTCGGGTAAATGGACGGCTATCATTTACCCGAAGCCAAGCTAATAGATAATGGAAAGCCAATTTGGCCTAGTGCCTAAGGCATCAGGCTAGAAACTAGAAAATTGTGAGTTCTAGTTTTGCCTTAGGCATGAAATATATTTAAGAGACATTGGGCCAGTCACTCTTTTTTAGCCCAGCTCACTTCACAGGTTGCTATTGTGGGAAAAATAGGAGAAGAATTATTAATTAATGAACAAATTAAAAAAATACTGTACTCTTTTTTGCTTTGCCAATATGTTTCAAATAATGCTGTATCATTTTCAACAAGGCAGAAATAACCGTAACAATACATATTTTACACTTTTGTGCCTTTATATTAGTAGTGCTGAAGATTGAAGGGATTGTGAATTTAGACGAGACCCACTGTATTATGACTGGTTCTTTCACTTTTAAAATTTCCTAAACTCTGTGCAATATTGGAGTCAACATAACTTTTGAAGTTTCCTGTCTTTTCATGTTGTACCATGTTTTTTTCAGAAATCAAGTTCGGCTGCTTTCAAATGCAGTTTAATTCTAAGTTAGTGTTATTAGAAGCACTACATTAGTTATAGTTGAATGGTTTGGGAACAACTTTTTTTTTCCTTTTGACACAGCAAGTCTCAGAATTATAGAGTTTGAAATCTCCAGTTTTACAGTCAATAAAGCTCATTATAATTAAAGACTACTGATGCAAGCTGGAACTGGGTTGCTAATTCAGAAACAAGAACTCCAGATAAAACACTTTATAGATTCCTGTGAAAATTTATATATATGCTTTTAAAGTTATAGCGACATTTCGGCAGAATCTCATCTGCCATCATCGGGCTTCTGTATTGTGTTCGTCTGTGAGTCAGACTTTCACAGCTGTTTCTGTTTTAAATTTGGTGCTAGCCTCCTGCTGTGTTAGAATGGTTTTTTCTTCATCCTGATTGGTTGGGAGTCTTGGTCTGTGTTTATTGGTCTTGGAGTTTGCTGTGTTCTGCTTGATTGGTGTCTCTAATATCTTCTGTCTGTTTTGGGGCTCTTTTTGTATCTTGATTGGCTGGCAACATTGTGTTACTTTATTGGAGGCCTTTAGTGCAGCTTGGCTCCGGGTAAATGGATGGCTATCATTAGTTAGGAAGCTAGGTTTCATCTGGGTGCCTGGTTGGGGTGTGTTTGAGCTGGAGGTATCAGGGGGGATCTGTTTGTGCCCAGGTGCTTGTCTGGCTAGTGGTGTGGAGATTTTTTTGTTTGTGAGTGAAGGCTTCCAAATGATTGACAGTCTGGTGGAATCATCTCTTCTGTTCATGCTTTCTGGTCTTTTTTCAATCTCTGTGGCTTCTCTGATGATTCTGTGGCTGGGGTTTTCTATAGTGGCTGGGGGTTTGGTGCCATTGAAGTTGATG